>NW_020664417.1:96189258-96197823 GCF_002925995.2 Terrapene triunguis | reverse complement strand
CAAATTAAGCACTGGCCATCCTCAACTGAACTGCACTCCCTAAGCAGGAGGTTTGGATACCATATCCTAGTGAAGAGAGAGGGTAGGGGCACAGGTGTTTTGCTTGGTAGTGTGGTGTGCTTAAGTCACAGGCACTATTTGACCTGCCCCTCTCTCCTGTTTAGGGAAAGAGCTGATTAGGCTCCATAAGGAGTCTTCTGGTTTGTTAAGTGACCACTAGAGCTGAAATCACTGATAATCAGGTTTAAGTGCTTAGACCTGCAGTGGGACAGTGTTTCTGTGGAAGAGACAGCCCAGCCTGCACTAGCAGCCAGGTTCCCCCACTGAGAGCTGAAATCACTGAGAGCTGGGTGAAACCTCGAGAGATGGACTCACAGAGGTCACAGTGGCAGGTGGCCACAGAGGTGACAGTGCAGGGCCATTGGGGACAGAGCGGTAGAGTGAACGGTAGCACAACACACAGCAGCACTGGATTGTTTTAGTGACTTCGCTCCAGAATGCTAGATTTGTGACTGGGAAACTTCTATATCGCCATTCTCTCTCTCTTGTAAGTCTACTGTTGAAACCACTTGGGTCATTAAACAATGTCATCTAGGCATCTGCTACAACAGTAGTAGATCTTTGTCCAGCCATTGAAGCTACCCTTGGATCAATCAGAGATATCCATTGAAAATGTACTGGAAGAAGCAAAGACTTCAGTCCAGAAGTTGACTAATTAATGTACTTATATTGACTCCTTAAGTGAAGAGGACAAGAAGTGTTTGTTAAGCCAGCTGAAAAAGTACACAGACTTGATTCTTACAAATCTACAATAGCAATTTCTGGATTCTACTCAACCTCCACATAGCTTTTACAGATGCCTGTCTTATAAAGCACCTACAGTTGAGTGGAGTGAGGCACTACCAGCAATAGGGCTGCTATGTGATCGGACAGAATAGAGAATTTTGAACGCAGAGTGGAATATCATACGACGAACGAATGAAGATTTAACTTCAACTTCTTTCTCATTACTAGTGGTTCGACCCAATCTTTGTGCTATGTTTCCTGGGATGAAAGAAGTAGGAATTCATCTCTTGCTACTCCCAGTCACAACAGCTACAGTTGAGCATTCATTTTCCTCACTGAATAGAATGTTGTGTTCTAAAAGAAGTCACCTTCTGCCTGATCATGAGCATATCATGAAGGACTGGAAGTAGACATACAAGACATACAAGAAGACACCAAAGAGTGCAAAATTACCCCCCCTCCCCATTTCAATTCCTGGGGAAAACACTGGCGGTGTCCATAGGGCCTGGATGCAATGTCTGCACCCCACTCCAAGGGTGGGAGGGAATGGTGCGCTGAGGAGCACTTCTTGAAGGGGAGCAATAACCTACTGCCCATGGTCATTGTTGGCTTGGGTTGCTCTGGTGTTTGCTAACTCTTGTGGCACGCCTCGGGATAGTTGGTGTTTTTCTGAAAGCCTCAATTCCGGGAGTCCTGTGATTATGTGAGAATCTTGGCTTTCGTTTTTCTTCAAAAAGTGAGTTCCTAGCCCATTGTGACCACAGAGAAATGCTCAAGAAACCAGAACGCAGATAAAAGGAACCCCAAACTCATGATTTTTTTAAGACAGCCTCAAGATTGCAGGGGCGGGCGGGGAAGAATTGACTCATGATCTCAGAGTGTTGGGGGCTGGCAATGCTGTTGCTGCCTTCTGGGTGTCCCAGTACAGAGGTTCCCTAATGGTGGGTAGAGAGCTAACTGGCCGGGTGGTGCTGGTTCCTTAGCCATGTTTTCAGCAGCTAAACTGCATTAAAAGAAGCAAAATACAATAAATATTTTCCTAATGTTGCTTTTCCATGTAAGCAATTGCTGCACTTGCCATGGAATGTTATGTGAGCAAGAACTTGGGGAGAAGTGACAATGAAGACTGAATGGTGTAATGTCTCCTATATAATATCCCCATTAACATGTGATCGATCCTTGGTTATGACCAAGAGTGGGGCACCCCATCTTAGTGGGATATCACACAGGTGCATTGTCCATGATGCCAACTTATTGGTAAAGCTATAGTGTAGACTAGCCTCAACATACCAAACCAAAGCGGCAACAGACCCTGCCTGAACAGCAGATGCAAAACCTGCAGATATATCTCTACTGCTAGAGTGATCAACACCCACCACAACCCACCTTTCAAGGGGTCCTACACATGCCTACTTAAGCATCTGAAGAAGTGTTTTTTTCCCCACGAAAGCTCATGCCCAAATAAATCTGTTAGTCTTTAAGGTGCCACCGGACTCCTCATTGTTTTTGTGGATACAGACTAACACGGCTACCCCTGATACTTGATGCCTACCTAGGGTGACCAGACATCCTGATATTAGGGGCTTTGTCTTATATACACAACTATACCCCCACCCCCATCCCGAGAAAAAAAAGTGTTCCAGTTTTTCACACTTGCTATCTGGTCAACCTATGCCTATCAAAACAGATGGTGTACCTCATCTAGCCCACTAAATGCCCCAATAACAGCTATGTGGGTGAAACCAGACAATCACTGCACTCACAAATGAACTCACACAGAAAGACAAGAACACCATATCACCTTCTTACAACAATCTATAACCCACTAACAACCCCCTTCCCAAGCTGCCTTTCCCTCCCTCCCTTCCCCCCCCCCCCCCATGACCCGAGGGTTGTTAATGGCCCACTTCACCTTGAATGGCCTTGAAATATGTAAAAATAACAGGAGTACTTGTGGCACCGGTGCCACAAGTACTCCTGTTATTTTTGCGGATACAGACTAACACGGCTGCTACTCTGAAACTTGAAATATGTGTTAATTACATATGCTGAGTAATTTGCTCCACCTTGTATTTAGCTGTGACATTCTGAGTATGTTTCCCAAGTGTGAGGAAGACCTCTGTGTAAGCTCGAAAGCTTGTCTCTCTCACCAACAGAAGTTGGTCCAATAAAATATATTACCTCACCCACCTTGTCTCTCTAATATCCTGGGGCCAACATGGCTACAACAGCAGTACATGGGACCCAACAGTGGTTTTTGGGACCCATCCCCATCCCACACCAAGCACTTGTGGATCCACAGATTCTCCATCCTCTCTGAAAAAAATGGAATGAATCCATTGGAACATGTATGGATGGTGTCCCTATGCGTCATACTAAGAACAATAGGGAAACGTGCATGCTCTTAGCATTACAGAGTCGATGTGCCTTTAATAACACACTCCTTAAATAACATTAAGTAACATATCATCATCCCCGTCTTTGAAGACAACTAAGGTTCTATTGCATCACAATATTCTTATAGGGAGTGGGGAAAAAAGAATGTAAGGAGGTTTTCGGAGCAGTGCATCAGCATGATGTCACAATGCTAGGGTGTATGCAACAAAAGTACCAGGATGTGAATGAAGCTGACTCCATCTTTGCCAATAGTAGTTGCTTCTGTGCTCCACCCTTCCCCTGCACCCCTCCGCCCCCGAAAAGAAAAAAGTTGCTGAGATGGAAAGATAAATTTTAAGCCAGATTTCAATAGGATCACAAAGTTATATAGAACAGTGATAGAAGACAGGGCCGTCCCTAGCTATTCTGGGGCCCTAAGCAGCCCCCCCGCGGGGGTGTATGGGGCCCCAGGCCTCCATGGGGGGGGCTGGCTTGGGGGGCAGGGGGAGCCACCCTCCAGCACTCACCGGTGGCGCGGCTGGGGCCGGGTCCCTGCACTTCCTGCTGCCGGTGAGTGCAGGCCCGGCCCTGCTGCAGTCCTCAGGGGAATGGGGGCAGGGCTGGGGTGGAGCAGGGGTGGGAAGAGGTGGGGCTGGGGCAGGGAAGGGGCGGGGGCCCTGGGTAAGAGGCGGGGCAGGGGCTGGAGCAGCACGCAGCTGCTCAGGGCACTAGGAAGTGGTGCCCTACACAGCTGCATGCTTTGCGTATGGGTAAGAATGGACCCTGATAGAAGAGCCCTTGAGATTATTAACCAGATTGGTCAACTGTAACTTGCCTAGTGGGCCCTAAGCATAGTTTGTGTGCACTTAGCCCAGATCCTCAAAAATATTTAGGCTTCTAGTTTAGGAGCCTAAACACCTTTGAGGATCTGGGCCTCAGTAACTGTGGCTGCAGACAGCGTCTTATTCCTTCCCAGAAGCCAACGTTATACCTGGCTGTCTCCCTGGAACCAGTTCAGCACACTGGGGTTTTTATGCAGTGCAGCTGGCCCTCCCAGTCATGCCACTGTAACCAGTGTGGCCTAGTCCTCCTTCCTCCCTGCTGTCTGTGCAGTAGGACATGGTCCCACATGTTGCTAATGCCACTCTTTGTGCATGCCCTGCTGAGGCAGTATGGGATGGCTGCCCATATTTTCCCAGAATGCACTATTGTAGTATGGGGAGACAGATGCCCAAATGTTGTCTAGCCGCAGATACAGACAGAGCAGTTACAGTGTGGACACCACTCTAAACCACGTTTGTTACTGGCCCAGAGGAGAGTTTCACAAACTGATTGCAAAATCCTGGTTGAGGTAGTTGTGGAGAGAGGGCCTTAGGTTGACCATGCATACGCGTTTAAATCTTATGTTTAGCTAGTCCCAGTCTAGCACTGTTGGTAGAGAGAATCAGGTTTACTGGGTTTTTTTAATACTGCTGATCTTTAGCCATAGACATCTGTGGAATCCGTGGCCTTCTAAGTGGGAATCTGCTGCTCATTAATTTTTTTCCAGGTAGGGCATTAGAGCATCCCTTCAAAATATTGAAGATGCCCATAGTTAGGTGTTGTCTTTGTGTGCTGTAAGCATGCATCCTCCCAGAGATGTGAAGGAGTCTGTATGTAGCACAGAAGCGAATCCCACTACAAAGAAACAACTTCATAAGGATTAAGTCATTCAGCTGGAGCAACTACTCTAGGCTTCAGACTAATTGTGGCTTCCAGCAGCCTGGAGCAGTAGCAAAGGGAAAACACCCATGCTTTGTGCAGGCTCTTCATTGTAACATCTAACACCTCATGAACATATCCACAAAACATCCTGTGAAGTAGAGGAATCTCCCCATCTAAGACTTGTGGAGGTGAGGCACGGAGATTGAGTAAAGTGCCTAAGGACACATAGGGATTCTGTGGCAGAGCCAGGATTTGAACCTCTCTCCTGAGTCCCGCTCTAGTACATTAACCAACTTTTCCATCACTGGCAATTTTTAAATCCAGGTTGGATATTTTTCTAAAAGATCTGCTCTAGCTCAAACAGTGATTGATTCAGGGAAGTTCTCCAGAAATGCCGGTTAAACCCCAAATAGCGATGCTAAGTTGACAGAGTGCAAAGGTTAATGAAATCAGGCTCTGCTGAAAACTGTTTGGGCTAAAGCAGAAGATTGGTATCAGTTCCCAGCTCTGCCACACACTGGCTTGGTGATCTTGGGCAAGTCACTTCACCGCTGGGTGCCTCAGTTTCCTTTATCTGTAAATCTGGTATAATGATACTTCCCTAGCTCATAGGGATGTTGTGAAACTTAATACAAGGATGGTTGTTACAGTGCTTTGATGTACATGGATGAATGTTGCGACAGCATTATTTTGGTTATAATACGCAGATCCTCCTTCAAAGAGGCTTGCCAGGACTTAACTCATACAGAGCTAGTGACTGCTCCCCAAATGAGTTATTGTTTATAAATTGCTCAGCCTTATCTCACCAAATCCAGCTCAGGACATGACAACATTCCAAACACTTCTTTCTTCCCAGAGGTGGAGATGTTGTCTCCTGGTGACAAATAGTCACCCAGATCTTGCGTTAGCCAGATGTTTTACTGGAGCAGACAGGCATGGAGTGAATGCCAGGACAGCCCACAGCTCGCTAATGTTAGCAGGTCCTGGGCTTGCTTTGCATCTTCTGTATTTTACTATAACGGGATGAAATGCTTCAAACCTGCTCTCCAGACGACTTCACCACAGTGATCATAGAACCCTTGGGTTTGATTCACCCCTATGGATACACAGGGGTTAATCTGGTTTCCGCATGCAGGAATTAGGGAAGGTGGAATTCACCAGGGAAGAGGAACTTTATCCACCAGGGTTTCATCATAAGCAGCATCAGCACTGAAGAATCTGTACATCTCCTGGATGTCCCGGCTCCAGCTGGCTCTAGATCCTCCAGCAAAAGAGAGGTTGCACGTGGTGGCGAGGGCTGCTGAGATCTCATTTCCGAGGGGAGGGGACATTCAGTCACCCAGCGTTTGCAGACTGAATTCTATGCTGGAAATGAATGGGACCCTATATCTTCTAGTTAAGATGTTCTTTCATAAGTGAATCTGTTTCAGCTGGTTTCCCTGCCACCGTGTATCCTTTGCCTGAACTCGATACCCTGCCTTTGCTAATGATAGTGGCAGCACAGCATTTTCTTCCTGATGCCCTCCTAGAAATTGTTGGAGGCCGTCCGTCCTCAAAGAGCAATTTAGTCTCCTTGTGAAAACAAGCTATTCATTGTCTTTTTCAAAACCAGAAAACGAGCTATTTGCTGTCTCTTTCAAAACCAACAGATCTTGTTTTCAAAAGGTCTGGCGCCCAGTGATTGCAAAAACATATGTACAATTGCATGCCCGACTTGCACACCTGAAAATCATCTGATTGCTTAAATACTACAGTGATAGGTGCTACAGGAAATCCTGTTTTAGACTTTCGGCAAGCAGTCATGGTAACTGCATGTGCAAATTAGGAGCATAATTGCACACCTGACAACTTGAAGATCCGGTCAGCACTTTCCCCTTTCTCTTCAAAAACAAACCATTGATCCCACCCTCACTGCCTAATTGTTGTTTGAAACAATAATTGAAAGCCCAATGAGAGTGATTTTTAACAAACTGATTTTTAACAAGAGCTTCACTGAGCTCCATCAGGGGAGAGAAAGTTCTCTGACCTTCCACAGACTCCACCCCTACAAGTCTCCAGCTGTAAATAAAGTGACAACACACTCAATCAGTGAAACATCAGATAACAAGCATTACCTCATCAGAACAAATTCCCATTGGCTTGATTGTACTTTGAGGACATGTCAATGTTTCTAGCATCTTTGGAAAACTTGAATCCCACAGCACAGGAAAGGACATTTCCCTTGTTAAATATACTGGAAAACATTTATAGTCTTTTAAATTATATTTCTGGTTCCATCATAGGTGGCAATTGTCATGGTTACCTCCTTCTGGCCAAAACCAACTGCGGTTATGTCTACACTATAAATTAAGTCAACCTAACTTATGTTGGTATACAGCCACCGCAGTAATTACATTGCTTGTGCGTGTCTACACTTTGCTCCTTGTGTCAGCGGTGCGTGTCCCCACCAGAAGCACTTGTATCAATTGTACTGTCAGTGTGGGACAGCTCCTGAAAGCCAGTAACAGTCGATGTAAGCAACGCAGTGTCTACATTGATACTGTTTTGACCTAACTACATTGACCTTGACTCTATGCTGCTTGTGGAGGTGGAGTTATTAAGTCAGCATAGCAGGGCAGTTATGTTGGCGGGAGCGAAATATAAGTGTAGACACTTCCATAGTTAGGTCGACGTAAGCTGCCTTGCGTTGGCCTAACTCTGTAGTGTAGAGCAGACCTGCGTTACATGACAGCTGTTAGTCATGTTGCTTATGGCACTACTGGAAGTTGTTCAGACTCAACAGAGATGAATGTGGGATAAGAATTTACGTTTGAATTTGGGGGTTGTCTCCATAGGGTAATTGAAATGTGTTCATACTGCTACTAAACCACTATTTGGTCTTTTTAAATTCCTCATGCCAAAGGGTTAGCTCCTTGCATAGGCGCCAACTTTCCCCGGCGCCAGTGGGTGCTCGCGCCCCCCCCCCCCCTCCTGCCCCCAACCTTTCCCCGTCCCCATTTGTAGCGAGGCGGCCTGGCTCCCAGCCGCCCCTGTGAGGGACGAGCCAGAGTGGGCGGAGTCACTGCCGCCTGTCCCCGCCCCCCGGAAGTCAAGGGGCGGGACAGGAAGTATAAAGGCCAAGCCACAGTGCTCAGTTGCTGGCCGGCAGCGGGAGAGGACAGACGCTGGTGCCCGAGCTCCCGCTGGCCTGAGCCTGCCCAGAGCCCGGTATCCTGAGGAGGACTGGCCGAGCCTGCCCAGAGCCCGGTATCCTGAGGAGGACTGGCCGAGCTGGCCCCGAGCCCGGTATCCGGAGGAGCAGCCTGAGCTTCCCCCCGCCGAGGGTCCGGAGGAACCGACCAACCTACACAGCGCTCGGTGCCCGGAGGAGCCCATGGTCTGGGACACGGCAGACGAGGCTCAGGATGTGCAGGTACCCATGGAGGAGGAGATGGGAAGTGGCCCGGGGATAGCAGACCCCGAACCCATGTCAGTGTGTTGCGGTCAGGATCTGCTGCTGATAGGGCCCCGGGCTGGAACACAGTGGAGTGGGTGGGCCTGTGTTCCCCCCTGCCACCTCCCGCTGGGTGGCAGTCTCTCCTCCTCCCTGCCTAAGGGCCTGAGCCTTGAACTATTATTTGTTTGCTCAATCCCTGCCTGAGGGCCTGAGCCTTGAACTACTATTTGTTTGCTCAGTCCCTGCCTGAGGGCCTGAGCCCT
>NW_020664417.1:96001728-96189248 GCF_002925995.2 Terrapene triunguis | reverse complement strand
TCCCTGCCTGAGGGCCTGAGCCTTGAACTATTATTTGTTTGCTCAGCCCCTGCCTGAGGGCCTGAGCCCTGAACTACAGTTGGCTGCCCGCCCGACCTAGGCCTGGGCGTGCAAGACTAAACTGCTTCCCAGCCTCGTGAGGTGAGGCGGCCTGGCTCCCAGCTGCCCCTGTAAGGGACAAGCCTCACCCCGGAACGTCTACAGGATTCCAACCCCTTCCCCAAAGTCCCCGCCCCAAAACTGCCTCCTCCCTGCCCCTATTGGACCCCTTCCCCAAATCCCCGCCCCAACCCCGCCTCTTCTTCGAGCGTGCCGTGTTCCTTCTCTTCCCCGCTCCCTCCCAGGCGTGTGAAACAGCTGTTTCACGGCACAAGCGCTGGGAGCTAGGGGGAAAAAGTGGGCACGCGGCGCGCTCAGGGGCGGAGGCGGAGCGGAGGCGGAAGTGAGCTGGGCGGGGGGGTGGGGAGCTGCCGGTGGGTGCTGAGCACCCACCACTTTTTCCCCATGGGTGCTCCATCCCCAGAGCACCCACGGAGTTGGCGCCTATGGCTCCTTGATCCCTCGATATTACATGAGAACGGCCATACTGGGTCAGACCAAAGGGCCATCTAGCCCAGTATCCTGTCTACCGACAGTGGCCAGTGCCAGGTGCCCCAGAGGGAATGAACAGAACAGGTAATCATCGAGTGTCGCCCATTCCCAGCTTCTGGCAAACAGAGGCTAGGGACACCATCCCTGCCCATCCTGGCTGATAGCCATTGATGGACCTATCCTCCATGAACTTATCTAGTTCTTTTTTGAACCATGTTATAGTCTTGGCCTTCACAACATCCTCTGGCAAGGAGTTCCACAGGTTGACTGTGCATTGTGTGAAAAAATACTTCCTTTTGTTTGTTTTAAACCTGCTGCCTATTAATTTCATTTGGTGACCTCTAGTTCCTATGTCATGAAAAGGAGTAAATAACACTTCCTTTTTTACTTTCTCCACACCAGTCATGATTTTACAGACCTTTATCATATCCCCCCTTAGTCATCTCTTTTCCAAGCTGAAAAGTCCCAGTTTTATTAATCTCTCCTCATACGGAAGCCGATCCATACCCCTAATCATTTTTATTGCCCTTTTCTGAACCTTTTCCAATTCCAATATATCTTTTTTGAGATGGGGCGATCACATCTGCACGCAGTATTCAAGATGTGGGCATACCGTGGATTTATATAGAGGCAATATAAGATTTTCTGTCTTCTTATCTATCCCTTTCTTAATGATTCCCAACATTCTGTTCGTATTTTTGTCTGCCACTGCACACTGAGTGGATGTTTTCAGAGAGCTATCCACAATGACTCTAAGATCTCTTTCTTGAGTGCTAACAGCCAGTTTAGACCCCATGTAACAAAGTAGATCCTTAGGCGGGCAGGTCAATCTTTGCTTGACGTTGGTCCTTATGACTAGAAAGCAGTAATCACAAGATAAAGAAGATTCAAAAGAAAAAGTTCTTCACTGTATTTAACATACACAATTACTGGGTAAATAAGAACAGCAAATGTAGGAAAATCAGGAGTAAACATAGTACAGAAGGAAAACACTTTATATATAGGGAAGCTGTTAAAAATAGCTGGTAAGGTAAATACATGCTTATTAGCACTTCATAGGCTTGGAAGAATTAGATTTGTATCCGTAAATGTCTGTAACTGTCAATTTTACTGTACACACACAAAATGACAAAGATTTCCATTAATAATCATTGAAATTTACAGATAGGCCATTTACAGTGACATAACCAAGCGCGGTATCCACACTGACACTTTGTCGATATAAGTTTGCCGCAAATAGCTCTACGCCTCTTGTCGAGGTGGTTTTATTTTGTTGGCAAAGCAGGAGAGTTTTGCCAGTGGAAGGAGCAGTGTAGTGTGTACACCTCCACTGTTTTGTTGATGAAAGCTGCCTTTTGTCGACAAAATTCTGTAGTGTAGACAAGGCCCAGTCCCAGTTACTGTAGCATATAGCCTTATATAAGGAATTGCCATTAATTTAATGTTGATCCTAAGGGCTTGTCTACACTTAAAAGTTTTGCTGCTTTAACTATGCTGGAACAGTTAAAGAGGCAAACTCCCCCTAGTGAAGATACAGCTATACAAATATGAAACTACTTATACTGGTATAACTTATTCCAGTTAGAAATAAGCGATACCAGTATAAAGTGACTTATACCAGTGTGACTGGCTCGGTCACAGAGATCCCTTTGGGGCACAATGTGGGCACAAATGATACTGTGAGGTGTGACACTGAACGGCTCAAGAGTGACTACAGGGCTCTGGGAGTACGGGTGAAGGAGTTTGGAGCGCAGGTGGTATTCTCTTCAATTCTTCCTGTCAAAGGTAGGGGCCTGGGCAGAGACAGATGCATCATGGAGGTGAATGCCTCGCTGCGAAGATGGTGTCGCCAGGAGGGTTTTGGCTTCCTCGACCACGGGATGCTATTCGAGGAAGGACTGCTAGGCAGAGATGGCGTTCACCTTTTGAGGAGGGGAAAGACCCTATTTGGACACAGACTGGCTAACCTAGTGAGGAGGTCTTTAAACTAGGTTCGATGGGGACAGGTGAGCAAAGCCCACAGGTAAGTGGGGAACATGGAGACCTGGGAGATGGGTCGGAAACAAGAGGGAGCGTGGGCTATAATGGCAGAGAGAAAGGAGGGTCAGGACAAAACTGGGAGGCAAGATCAAACCAGTATCTTAGATGCCTATATACACATGCGAGAAGTATGGGTAATAAGCAGGAAGAACTGGAAGTGCTAATAAATAAATACAACTATGACATTGGCATCACTGAAACTTGGTGGGATAATACACATGATTGGAATGTTGGTGTGGATGGGTACAGGTTGCTCAGGAAGGATAGACAGGGGAAAAAGGGAGGAGGTGTTGCCTTATATATTAAAAATGTACACACTTGGACTGAGGTGGAGATGGACATAGGAGATGGAAGTGTTGAGAGTCTCTGGGTTAGGCTAAAAGGGGTAAAAAACAAGGGTGATGTCATGCTAGGAGTCTACTACAGGCCACCTAACCAGGTGGAAGAGGTGGATGAGGCTTTTTTTAAACAACTAACAAAATCATCCAAAACCCAAGATTTGGTGGTGATGGGGGACTTCAACTATCCAGATATATGTTGGGAAAATAACACAGCAGGGCACAGACTATCCAATAAGTTCTTGGACTGCATTGCAGACAACTTTCTATCTCAGAAGGTTGAAAAAGCTACTAGGGGGGAAGCTGTTCTAGACTTGATTTTAACAAATAGGGAGGAACTCCTTGAGAATTTGAAAGTAGAAGGCAGCTTGGGTGAAAGTGATCATGAAATCATAGAGTTTGCAATTCTAAGGAAGCGTAGAAGGGAGTTCAGCAAAATAGAGACAATGGATTTCAGGAAGGCGGATTTTGGTAAGTTCAGCGAGCTGATAGGTAAGTTCCCATGGGAATCAAGACTGAGGGGGAAAACAACTGAGGAGAGTTGGCAGTTTTTCAAAGGGACACTATTAAGGGCCCAAAAGCAAGCTATTCCGCTGGTTAGGAAAGATAGAAAATGTGGCAAAAGACCACCTTGGCTTAACCACGAGATCTTGCATGATCTAAAAAATAAAAAGGAGTCATATAAAAAAATGGAAACTAGGACAGATTACAAAGGATGAATATAGGCAAACAACACAGGAATGCAGGAGCAAGATTAGAAAGGCAAAGGCACAAAATGAGCTCAAACTAGCTATGGGAATAAAGGGAAATAAGAAGACTTTTTAACAATACATTAAAAGCAAGAGGAAGACCAAGGACAGGGTAGGCCCACTGCTCAGTGAGGAGGGAGAAACAGTAACAGGAAACTTGGAAATGGCAGAGATGCTTCATGACTTCTTTGTTTCGTTTTTCTCCGAGAAGTCTGAAGAAATGCCTAACCTAGTGAATGCTAATGGGAAGGAGGTAGGTTTAGCAGATAAAATAAAAAAAGAACAAGTTAAAAATCACTTAGAAAAGTTAGATGCCTGCAAGTCACTAGGGCCTGATGAAATGCATCCTAGAATACTCAAGGAGCTAATAGAGGAGGTATCTGAGCCTCTAGCTATTATCTTTGGAAAATCATGGGAGATGGGAGAGATTCCAGAAGACTGGAAAAGGGCAAATATAGTGCCCATCTATAAAAAGGGAAATAAAAACAACCCAGGAAACTACAGACCAGTTAGTTTAACTTCTGTACCAGGGAAAATAATGGAGCAAGTAATTAAGGAAATCATCTGCAAACACTTGGAAGGTGGTAAAGTGATAGGGAATAGCCAGCATGGATTTGTAAAGAACAAATCGTGTCAAACCAATCTGATAGCTTTCTTCGATAGGATAACGAGTCTTGTGGATAAGGGAGAAGCTGTGGATGTGGTATACCTAGACTTTAGTAAGGCATTTGATACGGTCTCACATGATATTTTTATCGATAAACTAGGCAAATACAATTTAGATGGGGCTACTATAAGGTGGGTGCATAACTGGCTGGATAACCGTACTCAGAGAGTAGTTATTAATGGTTCCCAATCCTGCTGGGATTGGCATAGAAAGTATGCTTATTAAGTTTGCAGATGATACCAAACTGGGAGGGATTGCAACTGCTTTGGAGGACAGGGTGATAATTCAAAATGATCTGGACAAATTGGAGAAATCGTCTGAGGTCAACAGGATGAAGTTTAATAAAGACAAATGCAAAGTGCTCCACTTAGGAAGGAAAAATCAGTTTCACACATACAGAATGAGAAGAGACTGTCTAGGAAGGAGTACGGCAGAAAGGGATCTAGAGGTTATAGTGGACCATAAGCTAAATATGAGTCAACAGTGTGATGCTGTTGCAAAAAAAGCAAACGTGATTCTGGGATGCATTAACAGGTGTGTTGTGAGCAAGACACAAGAAGTCATTCTTCCGCTCTACTCTGTGCTGGTTAGGCCCCAACTGGAGTCTTGTGTCCAGTTCTGGGCACCACATTTCTAGAAAGATGTGGAGAAATTGGAGAGGGTCCAGAGAAGAGCAACAAGAATGATTAAAGGTCTTGAGAACATGACCTATGAAGGAAGGCTGAAAGAATTGGGTTTGTTTAATGTGGAAAAGAGAAGACTGAGAGGGGACATGATAGCAGTTTTCAGGTATCTAAAAGGGTGTCATAAGGAGGAGGGAGAAAACTTGTTCACCTTAGCCTCTAAGGATAGAACAAGAAGCAATGGGCTTAAACTGCAGCAAGGGAGGTTTAGGTTGGGCATTAGGAAAAAGTTCCTGTCAGGGTGGTTAAACACTGGAATAAATTGCCTAGGGAGGTTGTGGAATCTCCATCTCTGGAGATATTTAAGAGTAGGTTAGATAAATGTCTATCAGGGATGGTCTAGACAGTATTTGGTCCTGCCATGTGGGCAGGGGACTGGACTCGATGACCTCTCGAGGTCCCTTCCAGTCCTAGCATCTATGAATCTATGACTGTCGCCTGATGTGCTGAAGTTACCTCTGAGCCCATTTTCCCTGCTAGCGTGGGACTCCAGAACCCTGCCTTGTTGAGCCAGACACGCTAGTCTGCTGAAACACAGACTCAGGGTCTGGGCCACGCCCCCAAAGCCACAGACTTTAACTAAAAACAGTTCAGCAGGTTACCCGTCTCCAGCACCCAGACACCCAGCTCCCAATGGGATCCAAATCCCAAATAAATCTGTTTTACTCTGTATAAAGCTTATACAGGGTAAATTCATAAATTGTTCGCTCTCTATATCACAGATAGAGAGATATGCACAGCTGTTTGCTCCCCCAGGTATTAATCACTTACTCTGGTTTTATTAATAAACAAAAGCGATTCTATTAATTATAAAAAATAGGATTTAAGTGGTTTCAAGTAATAACAGACAGAACAAAGTAAGTCAACAAGCAAAATAAAGCAGAAACACGCAAGTCTAAGCCTAATACATTAAGAAACTGATTACAGGTAATATCTCACCCTCAGAGATGTTCCAATAAGCTTCTTTCACAGACTATAGTCCTTCCTAGTCTGGGCCCAATCCTTTCCCCTTGCACAGTAGTTGTTAGTTCCATCAGACATCTCAGATGGTAAGCAGGGGTTTTCTCATGACTGGCAGCCTCTTTGTCCTGCTCCACCCCCTTTTATAGCTTTGGCACAAGGCGGGAATCTTTTGTCTGTGCTTGTCCCCACCTTTGCCTCAACAATGGAAAAGTACAAGGATTAAGATGGATTCCAGTATCATGTGACATGGTCACATGTCACTATAAGTCCCCCTAGTTTCCATTCTTCATGGGTTGGCCCACATGTACACAGGAAGGTTTGCAGGTAAATAAACCATTTACAAGCAATTGTCCTAGTCAATGGGAGCCATCAAGATTCTAAACCACCGTTAATGGCCCACACTTTGCATAATTACAATAGGACCTCAGAGTTATACTTCATATTTCTAGCTTCAGATACAAGAATGATACCTGCATCCAAATAGGAGGAATATATTCAGTAGGTTATAACGTTTGTTATGATACCTTACAAGAGACCTTTTGCATAACACATATTCCAGTTACATCATATTCACACTCATAAGCATATTTCCATAAAACATATGGAGTGCAACATCACAACCAGTATAGCCGCATCTGCATTAGGGCTTTTGCCAGCATAACTGTATTGGTAGAAAATAACACCTCTTTCTGATGTAGCTATGCTGGTAAAACTTTTTAAGTGTAGCCTGTGTGATCCCATTCCTTCCAAAGGCTTGTGTTCTCTCTCTCTGTTTGTTATTGTAGGTGACCAACAATTGGAAATAATGACTCCTGGAGCTGAGCACCGAGGGAACTTTATGCCTGGTAACGCCTCCTTTTGTGTTTGTTTTTCATAGCATTGGTGATGAACTCATGGGATCCGGATTTCTGTCCCATCATGTGATGGTCAGCGGATGGTGACCTTTGAAAAGGAGCAGGCTACATTGATGTATTAGGCATCACTGGCAGCTGGTTCATAGGTAAAGATCGTAATGTAGCTGGTTATGACTGCTGATGCTGCTTGGGGAGGGGAAAAAACAAATAAAAAGAAGGGGCCAAATTCGTCTTAACTGCAGTCAGCTGTCTAGGGGTGAGTGAGAGTCATCTATTCTCTTCTCCCTTAAATAGCAGCATGGGTCAGCGGCTAGAGCCCTAGACTGGGGTCCTGGGTTCTGTTCCCAATGACCTTGTTTGTAAACTCTTTGGGGCAGTAGCTGTTGCTTTGTGTGTGTCCAATGCCTGAAATCACACTTTAAGTGCTACCATAAAATAAACAATAATCTAGGGCTGTCAAGTGATTAAAAAATTAATTGTACTGTTAAACAATAATAGAATACTATTTATTTAAGTATTTTGGATGTTTTCTACATTTTCAAATATATTAATTTCAATTACAACACAGAATACAAAGTGTACAGTGCTCACTTTATATTTATTTTTCATTACAAGTATTTGCACTGAACCCCCCCCAAAAGAAATAGTATTTTTCAATTCACCTAATACAAGTACTATAGTGCAATCTCTTTATCATGTAAGTTGAATTTACAAATGTAGAATTATGTACAAAAATACTGCATTCAAAAATAAAACAATATAACATTTTAGAGCTTGCAAATCCACTCAGTCCTACTTCTTGTTCAGCCAATCACTCAGACAAACAAGTTTATTTACATTTGCAGGAGATAATGCTGCTCGCTTCTTGTTTACAATGTCATCTGAAAGTGAGAACAGGCGTTCTCATGGCACTGTTGTAGCCAGCATCGCAAGATATTTACATGCCAGATGCGCTAAAGATTCATATATCCCTTCATCCTTCAACCACCATTCCACAGGACATGCATCCATGCTGATGATGGGTTCTGCTCAATAACAATCCAAAGCAGTATGGACCGATGCATGTTCATTTTCATTATCTGAGTCAGATGCCACCAGCAGGAGGTTGATTTTCTTTTTTGGTAGTTTGGGTTCTGTCCTTTCCATATCAGAGTATTGCTCTTTTAAGACTTCTGAAAGCCTGCTCCACACCTCGTCCCTCTCAGATTTTGGAAGGCACTTCAGATTCTTAAACCTTGGGTCGAGTGCTGTAGCTATCTTTAGAAATCTCACATTGGTACCTTCTTTGCATTTTGTCAAATCTGCAGTGAAAGTGTTCTTAAAATGAATAACATGCATTGGACCATCATCCGAGACTGCTATAACATGAAATATATGACAGAATGCAGGTAAAACAGAGCAGGGGACATACAATTCTCCCCCAAGGAGTTCATTCACAAATTTAATTAATGCAATTTTTTTTTAATGAGCGTCATCAGCATGGAAGCATGTCCTCTGGAATGGTGGCTGAAGCATGAAGTGGCATATGAATGTTTAGCATATCTGGCACGTAAATGCTTTGCAATGCCAGCTAAAAAAGTGCCATGCAAATGCCTGTTCTCACTTTCTGGTGACATTGTAAATAAGAAGAGGGCAAAATTATCTCCTGTAAATGTAAACAAACTTGTTTGTCTTAGTGATTGGCTGAACAAGAAGTAGGACTGAGTGGACTAGCAGGCTCTGAAGTTTTACATTGTTTTGATTTTGAGTACAGTTATGTAACAAAAAAATCTACATTTGTAAGTTGCACTTTCACGACAAAGAGATTGCACTACAGTACTTGTCTGAGGTGAATTGAAAAATACTATTGTGACGTTGTGCAGTCTATATGGTTTTATAAAAACTTGATAATAAGTCAATATAATGTAACTGGGATAGTTTTAGAAAAATTTGACAATAAGTGAATATAATGCAACTGGGGTCTGCTTTGTGCAAAAGGTCTCTTGTAAGGTATCATTACAAAGCTCATAATCTACTGAGTGTGATCATCCTATTTGTAGAAATGTACCACTCTTGTATCTAAATCTAGAAATATAAAACATAACTCTGAGGGCCTATTGTAATTATGTAAAGTGTGGGCCATTAATGATGCTTTGGAATCTTGATGACTCCCATTAACAAGGACCATTGTCTGCAGATGACTGTGTTTACCTGTGAGTCTTCCTGTATATGTGTGTGCTGGCAAGTGTGTAATGAAGTCTTGCAGTGACATGTGATCATGTCACCTGAACTGGAATCCATCTTTAACCTGGTGCTTTTCCAGTGAGGGGGAGTGTGGAAACCCAGAGGGACAAAGGGTTCCCGCCTTATGCAAAAGATATATAAAGGGGTGGAAGAGAACAAAGAGGGGAGAGGAGCCATCATGAAGAATCCCCTAGCTATCACCTGAGCTTGGAACAAGAGCTGTACCAGGGGAAAGAATTGTGCCCAGGCCTGGAAGGTGTCCAGTCTGAGAAAAACTTACTGAAGCAACTCTGAGGGTGAGATTATCTGTATTCAGTTTAATTAGGCATAGATTTGCGCATTTTATTTTATTTTGCTTGGTGACTTACTTTGTTCTGTCTGTTACTACTTTGAACCACTTAAATCCTACTGTCTGTATTTAATAAAATCACTTTTTATTTAGTAATTTACTCAGAGTATGTATTAATACCTGGGGGAGCAAACAACTGTGCATATCTCTCTATCAGTGTTATAGAGGGTGAACAATTTATGAGTTTGCCCTGCATAAGCTTTATGCAGGGTAAAACGGATTTATTTGGGTTTAGACCCCATTGGGAGTTGGGCATCTGAGTGCTAAAGACAAGCACACTACTGTGAGCTATTTTCAGGTAAACTTGCAGCCTTGGGACAAGTGATTCAGACCCCGGGTCTGTGTTAGAGCAGACTGGAGTGTCTGGCTCAGCAAGACAGGGTGCTGGAGTCCTGAGCTGGCAGGGAAAACAGGAGCAGAAGTAGTCTTGGTACATTGGGTGGCAGCTCCCAAGGGGGTTTCTGTGATCCAACCCGTCACAACTATTTCTTTTGTTTCTCATTTTTACAGTGTAAATATCTGTAATAAAAAATAATATACACTTTGATTTCAATTGCAACACAGAATACAATACACACCTCTACCCCGATATAACGTGACCTGATATAACACGAATTCGGATATAACGCGGTAAAGCAGCACTCTGGGGGGGCGGGGCTGCGCACTCCGGTGGATCAAAGCAAGTTCAAAATAACGCGGTTTCACCTATAACGCGGTAAGATTTTTTGGCTCCCAAGGACAGCGTTATATTGGGGCAGAGGTGTATATGAAAATGTAGAAAAACATGCAAAATTTAATACATTTCAATTGGTATTCTATTGCTTAACAATGCGATTAAAACCATGATTAATCGCAATTAATTTTTTAATTGCGAGAGATAACTGCGATTAATTAACAGCCCTACAATAATCTAATTTCCCCCAGCAATGAAGGATTGTCAAGATACTGCTGATGCAGCAGAAATAGGATTAATCAGAAGACTGCCAGCATATTTGAAGGGGATAGCGGCTCCTAACCTCAGGCTACATGAGTTATGCTGGATGGTTTTATCTAAATCTTTTTAGTGCTGTGGGAATCCCAGCTCAGACAAGAGAGGGACTTGCCAAAACATGCCTGAGATGCGCTTATGCTGAACAAACAGAGGGTAAAGACTTGTGAGGATGACTTGTAACGCTAATACCCACTGACAAAACTGATTGGGGTGGATTATCTCCCTAATCTTTGCTAAATGCCCACAGTGAACTGGTTATATTGAGCTTTACATATTGGCCAATCCTAAATGTTCATTGATGAAGCTTGGAGCTAGGTCCTATTAGTGGGAATGGTGCAAGCAGTAGGAATGCTCACACTTAGCTATTGGCCACAGTCACTGTTTGCTCTGGGCACATCCTTGAATTAAAGCTCTTCTTCTCTTGCAGTACCCAAAGCTTTCCCACTTCTGGGAACATCTGTAAACCTGGGGCATTTTGTAGCCCAAGTGACTTGCTCGGGATAAGCCCAGCTGTGATATTATCTAATCCTGGCAGCTTTCCGGGGCTGCCAGAGGTTGCACATGCTGCCTTTGCCCTGCGTTTCTTTGTTATTCATATTAACAGAAGTGTAGGTTTGACTCTTTATTAATAAATGGTTAATCATGGGGTAGTAAGTAGAGTCAACTGTAGCACCAAGTTGCACTGAATTGCATCATCTTCAATGCACTACATTTAAAATGTTCATGCCCAGGAGCCGAGAAAGCAAATGGGGCAGCCTAGACTCACCAGTTTCTCCCAGGCCAGTTCCTTGGCACCTTAAGTGCTGAGCCCAGGAAATGCCACTGACCTTTCAATGTTCTCCGAGTCCAGTTTTTACAGTTCCATGATGAAAAAAGGTGGTGTGACCACTTCAAGAGAGCAGGGGCATCCCAGGCTCGCATGGATTCCTGAAGCTGCCATTGGTTCAGAGAACACAAGTGGTGATGCAGAGTTTTCAAAGGGGAGGAAACGTCAGGATAATACATTAGAGCGGAGCTGCAGCTCTGCTAGAATGCAGGTTGAGAGTCACTTACTGTTTAAAAGATGCTTATTCTAAGTGCTCTAAAACGCACCTGGTGAGTCACAGGGTCCTGAAATTTGCTGCTCGCCATTAGAGGTGCAGAGTAAGGATAGTGGTCCAAATTTGGGGTCATTTGACTAAGGGGTTCCTGAGATAGAGCTCATTAAAAAGCCACATCTTTACAAAATCACTTGGTGGGTCTAACTTTTTTTGTGCACCCCGAGGGCTGAAATTATTGTTGTAATCCTCCTCACACTGATCTTTTTAGTATAAAAAGTCACTTGCTTGGTGAACTGGAGAGCCCCGAACAGAGTCAGCTAACAGGAGAGCTTCAGAGGGAATTGCTGTGGACTCTGTGCATGGAGGTAGCAGGACTTGGGGAGTGGTTCATTTGGTCCCTCTGTTGGTGGTTTGTTTGATTTTGTTCCGTGTGTGTGAATGGCGCCGCTAGGCTGTGTAAGCACCTAAGACAGGTCGGTTTGTTGGTGTCAGCACTGAAGGGCTCCTTCCCATCCCAATCTCACCCACCTCTGCCCCTGAGCAAAAACAGGCAAGGCTTCTTAATGGGCCCGGTGGTTCCTGATTGGTCAATATTTGCTCCTGGCACATCTAGGCCTCTGGAGGACTGTCTCGTGGGTTGCCCCATCCGAGTGGATTTTCCTTGGGCAGGGAGTGCCTGGGTGCTGGTGTCTCCAGAGAAAGCCTGAGAGACCCCGTCACAGGAGCACACACGTGTGAGGGTTCATTGTAGAAGGAGGAAACTGCAGCATGTCAGATACCAGTCTCGTCCCTGGTGGCAAAAGGTGACCTTTTAATGACAGCCAGTCTATTAGGCTTAAGGCAGTGTCTTAATTACTGTGCGCTTCTGCGGTGCCTTGCATGGGAGATGCTCAAAGAGTTTTACAAACATTGAGGAATTAAGCCTTGGGAAACCAGTAATTCTCATTTCTTCTCCTCACCCACCCCATGCACAGTGCCTTCTAATGCCAAGCTGGGGCACTCAGCTTTAACCCAGTGGGAAGAGCGCAGGGCAGTAACTGGGGGGGGGGGGGGAGCGGGGCAGCCTCCCAGTGCACAAAGCTGGTAGGGGCGGAAAAAATGAGTGGAGCAGGATCGGGCGCAGCGGCATCAGTCGTCCCTCCCCGGGATCAGGCCCAGCAGCGTCGGCTGGAGCCGCGGGTGCTCAGCATCCCCCTCCCCACAGGAGAGCGGGCCCAGTGACCCCAGCCGGAGCAGGCTCTCCTTGCACCGCTAGGACTGCGATGGCGGCAGCAGGCGGGCAGGGTACTGAGTGCCACCAGCTCCCCACCCTGGGGAGAGAGAGAGGCCCACATGGAGGTGCTGACTGATGGGCTGGTGCTGCGTCCCAGGCCTGCGCCAGCCACCCTGCTACCGCAACAGGGAGCGCGACACTGCCCCCCACCTGCAGTGGGTACCCCTGCCACAGATACCCCCTGCAGCACCCCTCAATACCTTCTCCAGTGGCCCACAGTATCCCTCCCAGTACACACACCCCCCTTCCAGCACCCCCCAAACATCCGCTCCGACACCCTCCAATACCCCCTCCCAGTAGAGAGAGACACCCCCTCCAGCAGCCCCCCAACTGTACCCTCCCCGGCAGTGTCCTCTATTTGGAACTTGAAATGTGGTAACCCTAGGGGTCGCTCCGTTCTCACGGCCTCGGGTTCCAGAGCTGGTGGGAGCGAGTCCGCCCTACCAGCAGCAGCTACTTGCCCCCGGCAGCTGGGCTGGGCCCCACGGCCAAACTCGGGCTGTGTGATCGTGAGCCCGGCAGCCGTGGCCTGGGACAGGGAAGCAAATGGGGGCAAGGGACGGTTCCGCTCTGCAGATAGGGAGTGTGGGGAGAGTGACTCAGCTGCAATGGCAGGTCCCTGGGCGGCGAGCGGGGTGTGACCGGGCAGCTGAGAGGCAGGGGCCCAAGGGGGATGAGTACTGCAGGGAGCATCATGGGGAGCATCTCATGGGTTCTGTGGGTAGGGGCCGGCTCCAGGGGGTGTCGCTGGCCAGCGCCAGGCTCCTTCAGGACAGAGGCAAGAGCGTGTCAGGGGCACAGCTCGGAGCTGTGCCGCCCCCCCTGCCTGTGGAGCACTCAGCCGTGCAGAGGTGGCCTGGCTTGGGAAGCAGGGCCGGGAGGGCTGGCAGGCAGCCAGCCAGCGCCCCGACTTCCACGGTGTGGGGAGCCAGGGGCCCAAGCGTCTCCCATCAGCTTCTGATCTGTCGGCTCCTGGCAGGAGGCAATGGTTTTCAAAGTGTGGGGTGTGTCCCCCTTGGAAGGCGTGCCCTACAGTTTGAAAAGCATTGTACTAAATGGAAAGCAGAAATCTGGGGGGGCACATGACTGCACGTGCCCCCGCCCCACATGTCACCTTTAGGGGGTGCAAATATGCTTGCTCACCCCGGGTGGTAAAATGCTGAGTTATGGCTCCGGAAGAGCGCTACCGACGGCATCCCCAACACTTGCTGCAGCACCTTGTCTGCTCCTTGGAGGACCTCTGTCCTGATACGGAGTACGCATGGTCCTGGCTTAGCAGGCAAGAGCCAACAGGATCACAGCGCCGGGTGAGATAGCTGCAGGCAGGCGCTGGGGTGCCAGTGTTTGTTGTAGGCACTTCAGTGTATTCATACCATTTGCTTGCACAGCACTCCGAGGACAATGAGGACTGCACAAACAGGCCTTTAGTTTGTTACTTGGACACAGTGACACCAAAATAACAAGCGGAGGTAAAAAAGAACATGTAAAACAACCAACAAAATGCTACCAAACCAGCTACCTCCGACCGCACAACCTACCACCCCACACTGGAACCCATATGGGGTATCATCAAACAACTACAATCCATACTCGATGGGAACCCCATCCTGAAAGAAATCTTTCCTGAACCCCCTCTTCTGGCCTTCAAACAACCCCCCAACTTCATTAGCAGACACAAGCTCCCCACAGGCCAGGCAGGGCCACCCGGGGGGGGGAGTAAGTGGGGCAATTTGCCCCAGGCCTCAGGCCCTGCAGGGGCCCTGTGAGCCCTAGCCGAGAATCCCTTTTCTCACCTGGCGGCGGTCCGGGTCTTCGGTGGCATTTCGGCGGTGGGGGGCCCTTCAGTCGCTTCGGGTCTTCGGCGGCATTTCGGTGGCGGGTCCTTCAGTGCTGCCAAAGACGCGGAACGACTGAAGGGCCCCCCGCTGCTGAAATGCATGCTGCCGCAGACTCGTAGTGCCGCCCGGTGAGTACAAGCTCCCCCGCTTTGTCCCAGGCCCCCTGAATCCTCTGGGCGGCCCTGAGGCCAGGACACACCACCTCAAAGCGGCTACCAGACCCTGCCAGAACAACAGATGCAAAACCTGTAGACATATCTCCACGGCTACAATGATCAACACCGCCCGCACAACGTACCTTTCAAGATCCATGGATCCTACACATACTTATCACAACATGCGGTGCGCCTCAACCAGTGCACTAAGTGCCCTAATAGCAACTGTGTGTGCACTCAGACGAGCACTACGCTCTTGAATGAACTCACACAGGAAAATGATAAAAGACAAAACCCAGCATATCATCCGTGGGTGAACACTTTTCATAAAGCGATCACTCTGTATCTGACCTCTTAGTCCTCATGCTCAAAGGAAACTGCACCACACTTTCAAAAGTCAAGTCTGGGGGCATAAATTCATAACTTTGCTAGACACTAAAAATCATGGACTGAATAGAGACGCAGGATTTATGGCTTATTACAACAATTTGTAACCCACTTAACCCCCCCAACTGCAGCTGCCCCCCCTTTCCTCCCTATGACTGGAGGGGTGTTAACAGGCCACTTCACCTTGAATGGTCCCTAGAAATAATCTGTTCAAACCTTATATTTAACAATGACACTTTGAGTTAGTTTCCCAGACCTGAAGACGAGATCTGTGTAGCTTGAAAGCTTGTCTCTCTCACCAACTGAAGTTGGTCCAATAAAAGATAGGACCTCACCCACCTTGTCTCCACCAGACCATTTGACTTATTGATTATTTAAAAAAACTGATAGTATGTGTGTGTGTGAAAACAATCTGGCAAGTATTTTGGGAGCATTGTGTTTAGGAGTCAGTTATTGTCCATTGTCTTCCTCTCCTCCCACTGTTTATCTAGGGCTGTTCAAATCCTTACCAATTCTCGAACTCTGTTGTTATTTATCCATCTAGTGAGGGCCTTGTGCTGTGCCCATCATTGTGGCTTCTGATCATGTCACTGCCATCTTGTGGGGAGCTTGGCATGGTTCATGCTGGGAGCAGGGCAGCTTGGTGGCTCAGTCACCTGTTTGAAGCCGGCCCTAGCAGGGAGACGGACCCTCTCACCCCTCTCTAATGCCTAAGATTGTAGCTTGGGGTCACCATGTGCCACATTTTTCGTGCTGTATTGCCTCGTCGTGCTTAGAAGTGATAGGATGTGATGGCACGTGAAATGCTGGAGGACAGACACTCCTCCTGCTAACCAGTATTGAAATTGCTTGCAAAGGCTCAGGTTGGTAGGGGGTGCTGCTAGGAGCTCAGCGCTTTTTGCAAATCAGGTCACTTATTTACATGTCTAAATATGGACTCAGGAGCCTCCTTTGGCCTTTCCTAGTTTTTAAATCTTGGCCTAATTAGTCAAGCCCAAACTATTTCTCCCCGGTTTCCAGGGCTGCATGTTTTGGACTGCTGCAGTCCCACAGCTGTGGCTCCCGCGCCTGCTCTTATTAGTTTTTTTTAAACCCTCCTCCTGAGGAAATGACTCTCTCTCCCTGGGTCTGTTTTCATTTAAGCCATATACACACTTAGCTCTCCAAACACAGGAGTGCAGGGAACACAGAACGTTCTGCTTCTGCCTCCAACACACACTGTGGACGGAAGGGGTTAACCGCAAAGGGATGAAGGAGGGAACCGTGGCTGGTGGCCAGAGCAGAAGAGTGTGAGTCATGAGTCCTGGGTTCTATTATTGGCTCTGCCAGTGACTCACCTTATGGCAGGTCACTTAACCTGCTCTGTGCCTCAGTTTCCCCTTCTGAAAATGGTGACAGGGGTGTTGGGGATTAATGAGTGTTTAAGGTGCTTGCATGAAAGGATGGGGTGATGTTTAACAAAGGGCTAACTCTGCTCCAGTCACAGCTCAGAAAGAAACCACCACTCCATGTATTCAGCCTAACCCAAGGAAACCAAAACATAAAACACATACGTTTTAAATCCCTGAGACCAAGGCCATGGGGCACAACAGATACATCTTTGTTCCAGGTGTCAGCAAGGAGTTCACAGCTTGATGCAATCCTCCCTCGCCCTCCCCCCTTTACTTTACCTCTCAGGCATGAGCCCTTAAGTACATCGCTATAATCAACTTGCAGTTTTGCAAGTGGATGTTATAGCTACAGGACTTCAGGGGTCCCAAAGGGCTATGGAAAAGTCTAAGCCTAGAGTGGATGTGATCTGGGTAAATAGCTCAACTTGAGCAAAGTGGATAGAAATCAAAATCCATAAAGAGAGGGCTGCAAATGGAACAGGATCTCTAGGGGGATTAGCTTGTTCGTGGGCATGTGTGTGTACCAAACGCCCAGGTCCAGAAATCAACTTTCAGATCCCGTGTGTGTGTGGTTTATACGATAGTTGTGTCCGTTTGCAGGGTGTAGATTCATTATCAGGGGACCCCAGCACCTGTTAGTTCTGGCTGGTCCCTTTGAAGCTACACTCACTTGGCAGTGACTGGACAGTGTTACCATCTGAGAGCTGTTTAGGGGCCTCTTCTGTAAAAGGATCTAGCAATCTCAAGATGTCCACTGGGGACATGTGTCCACATCACAGAACCCCTAACCATTACTGTCAGGTTCAGGGAAAATGTCCAGGATGTAACTGGTCCGAGGGGTTAATCCTTTCTGCTGCCCCTACAGAGACACCCTCTCCCAGGTTGGGACGAGGCACCTCAGGAGCTAAACCGTCTCCTGTCTGGGCAGTAATTGGATCGGATGGAAGACTCAGAGGTCTGTAGGAAATAACCATGTTGACTCCCTCCCTCAGAGCGGCCAGTGACCTCAATACCTTCGCAGAGGGTTGGTAAATTGGGGATTCTATTTTGGATGAGATGTACAACCAAGGCCCTGACTATGTGCTTACTAAAGATCCCCTGGGAATAGTGTCATTGACCAAAATGTCCTGGCCAAAGCCCAGTGTGGGGAATTGTTTCTTGCCTACTGCTCCTGAAATACCACTTACAGTTTCAGCTGTATACACTGTTTCCTCCCCACTGCCTGTCCCACACTATAGTGAAGTGTTGCATGATGTTAAACAGATGCTGCATTCCTGCCCAGTGATTCCCATCTGTGAAGCTTGTAGAGAGCGCTGGAGTCCTTTGCAATAAAAAGTTCTCTGTAAGTGCAAGATAATGTGGGAACTATTATTGTTTTAGGAAAGATCCAGTTTTGTCCACAGATATGTGCATCCAACTGAAGTCAAGCAGAATTGCATGATGTACCTGGGGGGCAGAAATTCACCCATAGAGGGTAAGATACCGGGTATACATACACAAATCAGGAAGGAGCAGGTCAGACTTGGTGCTAAGGCAAAGGATGAGGAGACAGGTTTGTTCCCACTTCTGCTACAGACGTCTATGCCCTTTGGCTACTCAGTGGTCCTCAGTTTCCTATTCTGTACAATGGTGATGGTCATTCCAAGGAGGGAGAGGAACTGGGGTGACACAGAATACTGGGACTAAAATAATGAATTTAAGAAAGGCAGGGACTGGGGGTTTTTTTGGTCTGTGTTTGTGCAGCACCTAGCACAATGGGGTCCTGGTCACGACTGGGGCTCCTTGGCACTACTACAAATCAGTAATAATGGGGACATGTAAACTGAGTATCAGGAAAGGGAACAATTCTGCATGAGCAGGGAGAGAGACTAGGTGAGCTCACAGGCTTGTTCCGTCTCACTTCTGGGAGCTCCCATTCCCATTTGGAAAGTGCTTTGAGATAGATGCTGCAAAAGCACAAAATATTCATAGTCCCGCGTGCACTTTATAAAGTGAGTGGAATTTTGAGCAGGGCTCCAGATGAAAGGACAGTGGGCGAAATGGGCCCGGCCACATCACACTGGCTGTTGCCATGTGCAGCAGGCAAAAGAAGTAATGTAACACAGTTGGTCTGGCTCTGCTCCTAGGATGACGTAAGGGGGATGTTATGTGATATCCTTGGGAGTGCCTGGCTGTTTGGGAATTGCTTGTCAGATACATCCTCTCTCTGGTTCAACAGAGAAGCTTTGTGGCGCTTGTGTTTATCTTGGTTGATAAATGGAGCAGCAAGGCAGGCTTATAAGTCAAACGAGCTTCTAGGATTTCTAAAATATGAATTCCTTCACTGTTCCATCCCCCGTCTGCCTCCACTGTATGTATTCCCATCACCTTTCTCTGCTCCACGAGATACTCCCCCGCTCCAAATCTATCTTCCTCTGCAAAAATCTGTTAAAGATTTCTTTTAGGGGTTTCCCTGATGAGCAGGATTGTAAATGCACAGCAGCAAACTTCAGTTTAAAAACGGAACAGCCCACATTGGATATGCGGGGAGGCATTGAAAAGAAGAGGAAGAGAGGATTACTTTCATACTTGGGGAGAGTGAATGTGCTTGCTTGATGGAGTGGATAACTTCCTGGTTTAAGTGTCAGGTTTAGGTTGCTTAGACTCCTTCAGGTTCAAATCCTGGCAGGGTTAACTGAGCCCTTTGTCTCTGAGGTAGATAAATTCATTTCCATGCAGCTTGCTATGGGAGGGGTCTTTTAGAGGAGACTATGGGTGACGGGTATCATAGGCCAGGGGAGGCTGAGCCTCCCCAGACAGCCTGGGGTGGCCCTGCCCGTGCTCCAGTCCCAGACCCCCTCCTGCCTGCTTCCAGTTCCCTTTCTGCTCTTCTGTAACCCAGGCTGAGGCTGGGGCGGGCAGACAGACTGGTGCTCGCAAGGCTGGGGGCGCTGGGACCAGGACCGCGCCGGCTGCCCGGCGCTCCGGCCTCCCCCAACAGCTGGTTCACCTGCTGCCCATGGAGGAGATCTTAAAACCAGGAATGACAGCCTCTCTGATGAGGCTGCTAAATAGTGTGCCAGCAGCCACAGTGAGTGTCTGCGACAAACACCTGTCATCTGGAAACTGGGCTGAAACCCAAATTCAGCTCACACAGACCACCAAACAGTTATGAGATGACAACAGCTTTCAGACACTACTGCCCTGGTCTGTGTTTGGACCAGCAACCTAGAGATTCAAAGGCATTCAACCCTATTTTGGACCTGCTGAATCAGAACCATACGGACATCATTCTCTACTTCTCTAACCCATTCTACTCGAGGATCTCAAAGCGCTGCAAAAATAATAATAAACCAAGCTCATCTGCAGCGCTTCTCATCAGTAGACCTCAAAGTACTTTCCAAAAGGAGGTCAGTATCATTAGCCCCAATTTACAGATGGAGAAACTGAAGCAGAGAGGGGAAGTGACTTGCCCAAGGTCATCCAACAGCGACAGAGTCAGGAATCGAATCCATGTTTCCTGAGTCCCAGTGCAGTGCTCTATCCACTAGGTGACACTGCCTTGCCAGTAGATAACTTCACCTCACCATGCCCTTGAGAGGGGAGTATCCATCCCTACTTTGCAGAGGGAGAAGCTGGCGTGCAGGCTGGCAGAGTGTCTTGCCTAAGCTCACCCTAGAAATCTATTGCAAAGCCAGGAATAGAAGTCAGGTCTCCCCAGGGCCGGCTCCAGGCACCAGGCACCCAAGCTGGTGCTTGGGGCGGCACCTGGAGGGGGGCAGCGCGGCGCTCTGGCCGCCGGGGGGAGAGCTGAGCCCCAGCTGGGGCTCGCCGCCCTGCCCCCGGCGCTCTGGCCGCTGGGGGGAGAGCCGAGCCCCCACCGGGGCTCGCCGCCCTGCCCCCGGCGCTCTGGCCACCGGGGGGAGAGCCGAGCCCCCACCGGGGCTCGCCGCCCTCCCCTCCGGCGCCCTCCCCCCGGCCTGGGGCAGCAAAAAAGCCAGAGCCGGCCCTGGGTCTCCCGATCCCAGTACTGTGTTGAACCATGAGACAAAGCTTCGTCTGTGTGAGACTCCTCTAACCCTTTTTGAGCGCTATTAATATCGCCATGGCACATAGCAAGGAGAACGTGGTACATCTCTTCCTCTTTTGCCTAGAGCAGGGTTCCGTCGTTAATTGATGTTAGAGGTGGAAGTTCTCTCCCCGCAGATAATCGTCACTCAGGAATGGATTCGGTGGCAGCAGCAGGTGTGAATGGACTAAGAGGGTCTGGACTCAGAAAAAGTGTCCCTTGCCTCTGTTTGCCAGAAGCTGGGAATGGGCGACAGGGTCATCACTTGATGATTAGCTGTTCTGTTCATTCCCTCTGGGGCACCTGGCATTGGCCACTGTCGGAAGACAGGATACTGGGCTAGATGGACCTTTGGTCTGACCCAGTAGGGCCATTCTTATGTTCTTATAAACCACACAAAGCAAACAGCCAGCGTTGCTGGGGTAAGCGCCTCATGCCAATTCTGCAAAAGGTAATCCAACCTTTGTCCAAACTTTACAAGTGGGCAAACATGTCGACGTGAAAAGGGAGATAAAAACTGCATTGTATTGATATCTCTGATGGGTACTTCCTCCATCGGCTATGGTGCCACACACTCCTCACACTCCTTGTTGCCCTTCTTGGGCCTAGAGATAGGGAAATGCTCCTCGGTTCCGATCAGGGTTTCGGACGTTCCAAAGTTCAGATCCGACCCATTTTAAAGATGGAGCTGTTTTGTGTGGGAAGCATTTATCACACCATGGGCAACACTGGGGGGAAAAAATAAGACCAGTTGTGAAATTCTGATCCTAATCCAGGTTTGGATTTGGAACCATTCCGAACGTGACAGCGTTGGGCCTCCTTGAAAGTCATTCTGGGGCCCTTTAACATGCTGTGACCCCCAATTGCTCAAATGGCAGTCATTAGGCCCTTACTGTCTAAGGTATGTACATGGCCCCTATTACCAGACTAGCTCAGCACCTCACAATTTTTAGTGTATTTACCGCACAACACTGTTGTGAGGTCGAGCAGTGCTGTTATCCCCGTTGAAGTGATGGGAAACTGAGGCACAGAGAGTAAGTGACTTGCCCACAGTCACACAGGAAGCCTGTGGCAGGGCAGAAGCTTGAATCTAGGTCTCCAAAGTAGTGCTCGTGGATCATCCTTGCTCTCAGGAAGTCGTGTCACTGGCTCTCACCAGTCCTTGCTCTGTCTCTAATCTTGCCTTTTTAGAAGAAGGTTATTAAGCCATGGTGGAAAGGCAGCTTGGGAGTCCTTGCGTTTCTCTGCTGGCTTTGAGGGAGCATGTTCTGATCTTGATCCTCCAGAGCTGTCCACAGCAGTCTCTGATGCCACTTCCTGTGTGGCTTTGTCAACCTTCCTGCCGTCCCTCGCTGGGGTAGGCGGAGTCCCTTGATGGTTCCACACTTCCCTCTTTGACAGGGCTCAGGGGGTGGAGTGGGACAATGGCTCATGGTGAGATCAGAGCTGCAGCATTATTACTGTGCAGATGACACACAGCCCGGTTGTGCTTTCATCATACCCAGCTGGTGCTTTCCCAGGGTTTGGCAGAGATTAGGATTTAGGTGAGAGTTTGCTGGCTGAGGCTCAGTCCAGACCCAACAGAGATGTTGCTAGTGGATGGATGGAGCTGGAGGAGCAGCTGTTGGTGGGAATCTTGAGGATATCCCCGTCCCTGTCGTTGAGTTCCTCAGCCGTTGTCCAAGAAGTTTTCCGTTTGTGTGTGTGCTCTTGTGTCTCCAACTATTCCTGGAATCCCAGTTCTCCTGGATGGCCAAGAGCAGTTTTTCCTCTTGGTGTCTGTCTAGACCCAGACCGTATCACACTACTAATTCATAGCACTGTCACCTCAGGCCTGGATTACTGAACAGCACTCTCCTTGGAGTCTTACCACAGCGCCACCTACCCACTCTGGCTTCAGCCTAGTTGCTGCCCCACTTTACCCGTCCTAGAGTTATCCGTTACCAAACAGCTCTTTCTAAGCAAGCACATTTATTCTTAAGGGGAAAGCAGTACAGAGAAAATATACTAAAAACAGTCAAAGAACCCTCACGCATGCTAAAAAGCTTACCAGAGCGCACCCCACCTCCAACCTCAGGCTCTGGTAGGTGTCAGTCCTTCAAACTGTCATCAGACCAGTCCGCAACTAGGTTTTCCCCATGGTTAAAAGTTCAGAACAGTCTCAGATTCAGAACCACCATGAACTGTTCAGTCTTTCCTTTATACTGCTTGGGCTTTTGATCTTGGGCCCATATAACAGGGGATCAGCAGACAAAGGCCCACTCCTCAGGGCCTTGCTTGAAAAGGCTGGGTTTTTGCATAACTTGAGGTGGGGAATTTTCATTCACCTTCCCCTAGATATTACCCAGGAAAACTTCTTGTTCCAAAAGTCCATTCTTGCCTGGCACATTGTTCAGTATAGTCCGGGGAACTCCTACGTCTCACATCTCCCCCTGGAGAGGTTCCATATGCTCCTGGCCTGCAATAATACATAAACCATTCATTTAATATGATGGACACCAAAGATACTTAAGCTTAATTCAATAAGGTCTCCTAAGGATATGGCAGGAAATTGCCATAGCTGTCACAGTCTCTGTAATTAAACATCTGGGAGCTGCTGGCTCAAGGAACAACTCTCCCTTGTGGAATTTGCCTCCTTTGCTGGTCTCAACTGTCTAAAGCCCTATTCTCCAGCATTTGCTTTAGGGGAAAGTCCTCAGCTAGTCTCGCTCCTTGGCAGGGGGAAAAGATGGGCTGTTTTTTCAACCAGATGTCGTGTGCACCTACAGCCAGGGTGGACTGGGAACATTTTATAAATAGTTGCAGAAATGCGGAATCTATGCATCATACCCCGCACACAGGGCCAAGGAATTTCAGGGTGATGTTGTATTGTGCCACATCTAGCTTAACAAGTGGAACAGGTATTGTTTATGGGTGGATAAGAAAAATGCAGCAAATTCTTCCTTTCCAATTGCAGGCTGTGTGCTCTTAGCCATGGCACAAGCTCACAGAGAATGGCAGAGTTTAAACAGGATTCAATGGGGAAAAAAATCTCAGGGAATAAGCGGAGTCAGACACTTGGCCACAGGGATTGTTGCTCCCCTGGCACCTGATCCTGCAAAGCGCTGAGCAAACCCCAGCTCCATTGAGTTCAGTGAGACTTGCACGTTGCAGGACTGCACTCACCTGCAGGGTGGACCTGATTGCCAAATCTGGGCACGGGAAGGAATTTTCCTCTAAGTGCTATTGGCAGGAACTTTTTGGGGTTTTCTGTCTTCTGTCAGAGCAGGGTCAGATCAAACGGGTACATTTGAGTAGAGGGTTGGACTAGATGACCTCCTGAGGTCCCTTCCAACCCTGATATTCTATGATTCTATAAAAAGCAACAGAGGGTCCTGTGGCACCTTTGAGACTAACAGAAGTATTGGGAGCATAAGCTTTCGTGGGTAAGAACCTCACTTCTTCAGATGCAAGTCTCAAAGGTGCCACAGGACCCTCTGTTGCTTTTTACAGATTCAGACTAACACGGCTACCCCTCTGATACTATGATTCTATGATTACACAGAGTCAACTTCCTGTAATTTAGCAGGGATGGGCAACATTGGCCTTTGGTCCTTCCTGTCATTTGTCTTTACATGCCTCGTCTGGATTGTACGCTCCTTGTACTCTCCCCAAACGATGGAATCCCATTAGGAACATAACCACTAGCAAACAGTTATCAGTTTGCCACTTCTGCACTCCAAATATTAGTGATGGCTCTTCCACCCCCAAAAAGATGGTCTTTAAAACTTTCCCTTCCCACCCTCTGATACCAACAGGAGAGTCAGGTAGGACAATGCATCTCTTCTATCATGACATACTTTATGTTCTATTTTGCTGCACTACTGCATGAGCCAGCAGGAGGGAAAAAAAAAGTGAAACTAACAAAGTCTCTGGACTCCAGTCCCGTCAGCCGGAACATGCTCCCTCTGGAGTGGGCAGAGCGGAGCGCGAGAGAGGACCAAGAACAGAGCGCTAGGAAAGAGAAGAGCGTAGGGACAAAAATTAACCAGAGTCAAAATAAGTTGGTGCAAGCTGGAGCCATGTGCTCTCATGTGAGCACTGTGTGTGAATGAGTGAGTGAGACTGCCTTCTAGGATAACAGACCTGATACTGCTCACAGCTCTCTAGAGTGATTGTTATAGCTCGGGGTCAGCAACCTTTCAGAAGTGCTGTGCCGAGTCTTCATTTATTCACTCTAATTTAAAGTTTTGTGTGCCAGTAATACAGTTTAACGTTTTTAGAAGGTCTCTTTCAATAAATCTATAATATATAACTAAACTATTGTTGTATGTAAAGTAAATAAGGTTTTAAAAATGTTTAAGAAGCTTCATTTAAAATTAAATTAAAATGCAGAGCCCCCCGGACCGCTGGCCAGAACCCGGGCAGTGCGAGTGCCACTGAAAATCAGCTCACGTGCCGCCTTCGGCACGCGTGCCATAGGTTGCCTACCCCTGTTATAGCTCAAGGGATAAACACTCGGGCTTTGGGCGGAAGGATAGAGTCAGGGCTTAAATTCAGCTGGAGCTGTCCAGAGCGGAACTCCAGTAAATATTTTCAAACTTGCAGGGCTGAAGCCCCAAGCCCTGGTGCCCTGCAGTGGAAGCCCCGAATGCAGGGTGTGGTTGGGGGCTCTGGGAAATACTGTATGAGAATGTAAGCCCTGGATAGAGTTGAAGCACCAGTTCTGCTGCTCTGTATATGAGAGAAAGAGATGCACATAGGAAGTGCAGACAACTGATTCTTTACTGTGCCTCATCCTGGTACTCTTTTCACTTGGCCCTGATCGGACTCTGGTGGTGCACAGGCTGCATATGTTGCAGGGAAACCTCCCTGAGTAACACTGTGTAAGCAGCACTTGTCCAGCAAATGTCTTGTGCAAGTCTATACACACCTAGGGCTTGATGCAACGCCCAGTGCTATGAACAAGAGTTGGGTCGGGCAGGTTAGTGATGGCATGGTGCAAGAAGGGAGTGAGCGCTGTGCTGGGTGTGGATGGGGTGCCCTGTGTGGAGCAGGGGAAGGATCAGGCAGAGGGTAATGGCTAGAAAAAGCACTTGCTGTCAGTGATGAGCTGACTGAATTACAGATGTCACATCACTCATGGGTAAGTCAATGGCTTTAGACCATGCAGAGCAGTCCACGGGCTGCAGTAAGTTTCATAGCACTGCCTACCAGGAAGGGCATGATCAGGTGGGTGGAGAATAGCAACAAACAGACAGTTGAACCTACATTTGTTTCCCTTCACAGTCCCGGAGCTTATCAGCGTTATGGCTCAGAGCCCCGTTATCTCTCTCCCACCACTGACTCAGACAGGAAGTTTGCAGTGTTGTTGTAGCTGTCCATTCAGTTACAGCCCAGATATCAGCTGCTGCAAGGTGACTCATTATTATTCCCTTCATCGCCTGGGGCCACATCCCCAGGTCTCACCTGCTCCGTCATGCTGAAACTCCCCAGGAAGTGAAGTCAGTGGGAGCTTCATTTGACTAAGGTCTGAATGAAATCTCGGCCAGGAGCTCAGGGTTTGGCTCCCTTCAGGGGTGTGAAGCCTGCTGGGATTGTGGGTGTTACAAATAAGTCTTGAAAGCAGGATGCTTTCTTTTCTCTGTCAGTTTCCCCCCCCCCAGCATCTCCTCCTGCCCCCACCCTATAGCTACAAGAATGCTGCTATGCAAGCTTCCCCCCAATCCGTTCCGCTAGGGACGAGAGGGCACAGCACAGAGCAATTCCACAGGTCCCCTGGCTGGTTATGCCGTGGAATTAGGGTGACAATATTTCCCCAAGGGAAAACGGGACACCGCATGGGGCTAGCTTGAGGCCCCCTTCTGCACGGGGCTGCCCCAAGCCCTGCCCAATAAAATGCACAAATCTATGCGCTGATCAAGTTGGCAAAAGCAAACAGGACAAATGCTTAGTTTTGCCAAAAAAGTTAGGACAGGGCTTAAAAAAGGGGATGTATGATCCCCCTACGCGGGCTCCCCCCGAGCAGTCCTCATTGGCTGGTTTGTAGGTGTTTTCTTCTAGGAGCCTGGGTTCATTAAGAGCTGAGCTGGCAGTCCCTCTTCCCACCATTTGTGGGAAGGGTTTATGTTACTGGCATTCTGGGGTCCCTGACCCTGCAAACTGTCCAGATTCAGGAAACACTCCTCAAAATCAGCTCAGCACTTCTGAGCATCAGGCCAGTGACTTAGGGGCCTCAGCGATTGGTCCAAGATCACACAGGAAGGCTGAGGAAGACATGGGACAGAGCCCAGAACTCATGGCAATGATCCAGCTGTTCTGTGGATTCCTCAATCCCCCCTCCTCCCCCCAACAGCTGCACACCATGCTCGAGGGATCTAAGCGAGAGGGGCTGTTACAGTTTTGCTAAAGTATGTAACGAATGGAGAAAAAACTCCAAAACAAAACAGAACCACCCACCAACATCCTTGAAAGCACTCAGATCAAGATAGATGTGGAAGTTCCCTATCTGAAGGCCGCTGTCCTAGACAATGTGCAAGTTGGCTCCAGGGGCCAGTGACTAACGCGCACAGAATGCTGCACTCAGATTTATCTCAGTTATTCTAGCCACCGACCAATATCAGAAGAGGGAATGTTTTGGAGTCTGATTCCGTAGTCAATCCAGATACAGAGCCTCCCTTACACCACATCCAGGTGGGGAGCGGCTGTGCAGGCCAGCGTCTGGTTCTTTAAAAGCTGTTTTGGCCTTCATGAAGGTGTCAGAGTGGCAGTCTGGAAGAAGAAAGGCTTCTATTGAACCCCCCCCCCCAGAACAGACACAGAACTGGCAGCAGCAGCCCAAACTTCACCAGACTGCCCTGCCAATATATCCCAGCCCTGTCCTGGAGAGAACTAGCTAGCTGTAAGGGGCAGAAGGTAATTCATTCTCTGTGGCCCATTTGTCCTCTTTGCTGACACAGACCAAAAACATTCCAAGTGTGGGGGGTGTTTTCTTGTCGCATAGATACTTGTCCACTTGGACCTAGACTGAGAATTGCCAAACTCATTGCACATAGAACAACCTTTAGATGGTAACCACAGCAGAGAGGCTGAGGACTGAAGGAGCATGGAGAAGGAATTCCCTTCCCATGGTTAGATTAACAGAGTTTCAGGCCACAGAGGACCATTAGGTAATTTATTCTGACTTCCTGTGCAGCATAGGACATTGCATTCCACCTACTTACTCCTGTATTGTACTCAGTAACTGGAGGTCATGTGAAGCACATTAACAGGGGATAACTGTTGCTGTCTATGCTACACTTCTTCTGAAGATTTCACTCCCTGGCTGGCAACTTTTTTGAGCACTCTCCTCCCATTAACATTTTAAAAGAAAAAGACACAACCCAATAAAACAGCCATTGTCTCCTGGCAGGCTTTCAAAATGTACCTAATATTAATGCACAAGGAGAGCCGAGTCAGTAATACAACAAAAGTAAAAACAGTTGGATCTTCTGATAATTCTGCCCCTACTGTGATGCCTCCAAAAAACTTCTTTCTAGCATTAGTTAGGCCAGTGGTTCCCAAACTTTAACAACCTATGAACCCCTTTCACTAAAATGTCAAATCTCGTGAACCCCCTCCTAAAAATGAATATTTCCAGGGATTTTCTCCTTTACCTGAGTATAAATTATAAAAGCAGTGATCTTGGAAATATAAAATTTGTTTTGATGCCATGCTTATTACACACTATTTATTATTATTAATCATTACAGTATTTTTATTACATTATGAAAACGGCAACACTCTTCCAAGATCTCACTTTCGTAGCTTGTATCACTTTGAATAAGCCTGTTATAAGACAAGGCTGCTATGTTTCATCAAGGAGTATCAGATGTGAAACCAGCATGAAGGTATTTAAGAAGCCAACTTAAAGAGTTTCTCCTACACAAGCATTCAGGTCTTGAGCAGTCCAGGCAAACAATGCAGGTTACAACAAAGCTTAAACTTGTTCTTCATAATAATTTTAAAAACTACACTAGCTGCCTATTTAATTTTAAAAACAGCAAAAAATATCCACCTCCCTTTCCATTTCTTATAAGGAGTCTTGAAGTGTAAATCTCCTCAGTGTGATAGATATGCTTGCTTTGATCTGCTTAGCTCTTGGAAGTCCAGGGGCTCCGGGCTGCTGGCCCCATGGTGCCTGGGGTCCAGGTCCCTAGGGACAGCTCTGTCCGCCATTAGGAATTTTTTCCCGAGAACCCCAGGGGTTCACGAACCCCAGTTTGGGAACCACTGAGTTAGGCTAAAGAATTCTGCTCTTTTCTGCTAACATCCATTCATTGTATTGTAACCTCATCCTTCCAACCTGCCGCATCTGCATTTCATCTGCCTGTTGCATTCTGTCTGATGCCTAGATCATCAACTGCCTGAGATGGGGTGTGTCTCGCTGTCTATACTGCACCTCGCACGCCAGGACCCCAATCCCCAATTGGAATTCCTAAATGATACCAGAATATAAATGACAATAGTGCAGTAAGCACAAGAGAGGATGGAATGGTAGGATATTTACATGACAGTGGTACATAGGGTGACCAGATAGCAACTGTGAAAAAACAGGACAGGGGGGTGGGGGTAATAGGAGCCTATATAAGAAAAAGTCCCCCAAAACAGGACTGTCCCTTTAAAGATGGGACATCTGGTCACCCTAATAGTACAATAATAGGATATCTGAGCTGTTCAATATATTCAGAAGTGATCTGGAAAAAGGGGTAAACAGGGAGGTGGCAAAATTTACAGATGATACAAAACTATTCAGGATAGTTAAATCCAAAGCAAACTGCAGAGAGTTACAAAGGGATCTCACAAAACTGGGTGACTGGGCAACAAAATGGCAGATTAAATTCACTACCGATAAATTCAAAGTAATGCACATTGGAAAACATAATCCCAACTATACATATAAAATGATGGGATCTTTAGCTGTTAGCATTCAAGAAAGAGATCTTGGAGTTGCTGTGAACATAAGAACATAAGAACGGCCATACTGGGTCAGACCAAAGGTCCTTCTAGCCCAGTATCCTGTCTACCGACAGTGGCCAATGCCAGGTGTCCCAGAGGGAGTGAACCTAACAGGTAATGATCAAGTGATCTCTCTCCTGCCATCCATCTCCACCCTCTGACAAACAGAGGATAGTTCTGTGGCTAGTTCTCTGAAAACATCCGCTCAATGTGCAGCAGCAGTCAAAAAGCTAACAGAATATTAGGAACCATTAGGAAAGGGATAGATAATAAGGCCGTAAATATCATAATGCCACCATATAAATCCATGAATACTGCGTGCAGTTCTGGTCACGCCATCTCAATTTTTTTTTTGTTAGAATTGGAAAAGGTAGAGAGAAGGGCAACACAAATGATTAGTGGTATGGAACCGTTTCCATATGAGCAGAGAGTAAAAAGACTGGGATGGCTCAGCTTGGAAAAGAGATGACTAAGGGAGTATAGGATAGAGGTCTATAAAATCAGGAGTGGGGTGGAGAAAGTGAATAAGGATGTGTGATTTACCCCTTCACATAACACAAGAACCAGGAGTCACCCAATGAAATTAATAGGCAGCAAGTTTAAAACAAACGAAAGGAAGTATTTCTTCACACAATGCGTTGTCAACCTGTAGAACTCATTGCCAGGGGATGTTGTGAAGGCCAAAACTATAATGGGGTTCAAAAAAGAATTAGATAAGTTCATGGAAGATGGGTCCATCAATGGCTATTAGCTAAGATGGTTAGGTATAAAACCCCATGCTCTGGGTATCCCTATACCTCTGACTGCCAGAAGTTGGGAGTGAACGACAGGGGATGGCTCACTCAATAATTCCCCTGTTCTGTTCATTCCCTCTGAAGCACCTGGCACTGGCCACTGTCAGAAGACAGGATATTGGGGTAGACAGACCATTGGTCTGACCCAGTATTGCTGTTCTTATGCAAAAATAAGAAATCTCAAGATGTATAAAGAACCATTCTGAAACTACTGACTGCTTGAGTAAGACATCTGGGGATTAGAGGAATTCACTCTTAGCCCTGGGATATTAGTTCACTTCTAAACATAGGTTGCAATATGGACCATCTGGATATAATCAACCCTAAAGAGAATGGAATCTTGTAAATTCAGAGTTCTTCCAAACTGTCCCTCACTCTGCTCTCTCTATAGACACTAACTGTCTCACTGTGCATATAGTTCAATTGCAGTTCGAATGGTTTGGATATGATTGGAAGATACTCAGCTGCATGAGGGGACTAGAGTTGTAACTAGAATTATCCAGGACAACCATTAAACCAGAGTGCGTAGCAGAAAGCCAACCCAGAGTCCACATGGAGACCTTTGTGAATCAGAGGATAAAGCTGCTTTGTTATTAGGACTCCAAATTTGGACCACTGTCCCTACCCTGCACCCCCATGAGCGTAGCAAATTTCAAGACAACCTGAGTCAGCATGTGGTTTTTAGAGCACTCAGAATCCCTCTTTTAAACAGTAAGTGACTTTCAGCCTTAACTCTAGTGGAGCTGCCAATATGTTGATTTGGATATTACTTGCAGTACTGGAGTGAAGTTAATCGCAGTCCAGCTTAAGAAAAAATTCCTGGTATTCAGCCTTACCGTAAGAATTATTAGACTGTGCAGTCATTTCCCAAAGGAGATCATTTGAGCCCCATCGCTTGGGTTATTTAAAACAACACTAAAAATCATGGTCTAAATCCTTCAGTCCTATCTCAGTCAAAACTCCCACAGAGCCTCAATCCTATTAGTCTAGACTTGAACTTCCTCTCTAAAATATTAATACCACCGAAGATTTATGACCAGTGAAATAATTTTAAAAATCTATTTGACTTTCTACCATTGATGCTATTTGTTTGGATGCTTGCTCATTTCTCTCAGCCAGAACAATAAAATTGAATTGTCAGTTTCACTTTTGTTCTTTTTCTGCCCCTTGCACAATGCTGCACTGTTTGGGTTGCAAACACAGCAAGGCATTATTTATATCCAAACAAAACACTGCTTTCAGAGGATTTTTTTTTAAAACAAAAGTTTTGAGGCAAAATTTCCATTATTTTTATGGTCAAAACACTAGAGCAAAGACAGCTATGTTTTTAATCCAGCTCCACCACTGACTTGGTGTCTTATTTTGGTCAAATAACTTAGCGGCTCTGTGCTTGTTTCCCCCACCAATCTGTAAGCTAAAGATTACATTTACCTGCCTTACCGGAGTGTTGAGAAATCAGAATGTGTTCATGTAAATTCCATGGGATTGGATCCTTAAATGGAAGGTGCTCTAGAAATGCAATGTCTCATTGTTATTTTATTTAAACCTTTTTATAAAACCTCATCCTAGGACCTAAATTAACCAGCTAGTGTCTCTTTAAAACTAGACTGGGTGAAACTCCAGAGAGCATCTGAAGCACACACAGTGAGAATAACTGATGGAGGGTTTAATAGAACACAACTATTGTGGTAGAAAATTCTGCATTGATCCCGGTGAGAGTTGACTAGATGATCTAGTAGATCTTGTCCATCTTCAGTTTCTATTATATGATTCTCTCTTTCAAAAGCAGTTGCACTGTTACGTAACTTCAGGGAAAATCTCTGGGAATACAATAGCAAGGTCACAATAGGTCAGGGGTAGGCAACCTATGGCACGCGTGCCGAAGGTGGCACGTGAGCTGATTTTCAGTGGCACTCACACTGCCCAGGTCCTGGCCACCGGTCCGGGGGGCTCTGCATTTTAATTTAATTTTCAATGAAGCTTCTTAAACGTTTTTAAAACCTTATTTACTTTACATACAACAATAGTTTAGTTATATATTATAGACTTGTAGAAAGAGACCTTCTAAAAACGTTAACATGTATTACCAGCACGCGAAACCTTAAATTAGAGTGAATAAATGAAGACTCGGCACAATTCTGAAAGGTTGCCGACCCCTGCAATAGGTGAAGCCACAAAGCCACTGTCTCGGGACAGTATTGTATCAAGCTACACAATTTGTTTTGATCTTGCAAGAGTGCAAAGTTGTTGCGGTCAAACCCAAGTGTGAATGGAGTTTGCTTGCTGGCCCTAGTAAGGTAAAATTTGGGGCATACCTCTCTGCACTGGGCACTAAAAATGTCTCAACTCCCTGGCACCTGATGGCTTACTTGCATGTGCCCAGGGCGAGCCGGGGGCGAGGTGGGGGGTTTAGAATGGGCGTCTCTAAAGAGGCATTGACTTAAGTGTGATGCTGAGCGTGTCAATGAGGCACTTAGCTAAATACGTCCCTAAGCAGGAGTAACTGGGTGGCTGCACAACAGTCCTCTCACATCTGTCAGGATTGGATTCCCCTCTGCTCACTGTCCTGCTCATCACCTCTCACCTCGCTCTTCTATAAACGCACGCAACGCGGGGGGAGCAAGTTTTCCATGGGCTCAGCGTGAATCTCCTCTCCAGTAGGGCAGGCACAATGTATGCTGGCTCACTGGGAAGTGGGTCAGGACCACCGCAAAGGAGCATATCTGGCCACCCCAACTGGAGAGATGGTAGAGCAGTTGGTATCAATGGAGGAGCTGTAATAGGCCAGGTTGGCTGAGCGCCACTTGTCAGACTGGGGACATTCCAAATCCCGGAATGGCAAGGACTCCCCTAGCGATGGGGCCCAAATTAACCCCCAGATCTGCACATAACAGAACTGTAGAGGGGTTCAATTCTGGCCAGGAATTCAGGGCTAAAGCCCACATACTGCTATGAAAAAATCCATCTGATTTTTCATGAGAAAACAGTTGGTCAGGACTTTGGTTATATAATACACCCATAAAACACAACACCCTGCATGGTCTAAGACAGAGGTGGGCAAACTACGGACCACGGGACCCTCCTGCCCGGCCCTCCTGCCTGGGAGGCTAGCCCCTGCCCCCTCCCCTGCTGTTCCCCCTCCCCTGCAGCCTCAGCTCACTGCACCACTGGCGCAATGCTCTGGGCGGCGAGGCTGTGAGCTCTTGCCAGGCAGCACGGTTGCCTGTCCTGGTGCTCTGGGCAGCACAGCGCCGCCAGCCACCGGTGCTCCAGGCAGCGCGGTAAGAGGTCAGGGGAGATCAGGGTGGTGGTCAGGGGGCGGGGGTGTGGATAGGGGTCGGGGTGGTCAGAGGGCGGGGAACAGGGGGGTTGAATGGGAGCAGGGGTTCCGGGGGCAGTCTGGGAGAAGCGGTGGTTGGATGGGGCAGGAGTCCCAGGCGGGCTGTCAGCAGGCAAGAAGCAGCGGGGGTCGGATAGGGGGCGCGGGCTGGGCCACGCCTGGCTGTTTGGGGAGGCACAGCCTCCCCTAACCAGGCCTCCATAAAATTTTGGAAACCCGATGTGGCCCTCAGGCCAAAAAGTTTACCCGCCCCTAGTCTAAGAAGACTCAGAATGAGCACAGGGGTTGGAGCCAGGAGTTCCTAGTCCTGCCTCTGCTGCCAATAGGCTCTGTGGCCTTGGACAATTCACTGAACCTATTTTGGTTTCCCCATCTCTAACACTGAGATGATGCTGCTGATCTCCCCAGCAGTGGTGTTGGGGTCAGACAGTGTTTGTACCTTGCTTTGGCAATGCAAGCCCCTATTGTCCTTTGAGTTATACAGATGCAATCTCATGAATATCAATAGGGCTGCACCAAAAGGATCAGAGAGAGCACGGACTCAGAGGAAAGACCAGTGGCTACTGAATTACCAAGTCCACTCCCAGCTGGATTCTCCTTGGAGGGCTCCCAGCCAAGAACTGACCAGATCTTATGCTGCTTAGCTGAGCATAGCACAGCTGAAAGTCTCATACAGCAGCTGTAGGCTTAGTACACATAGAACCGAGCTGACTTTACTTGGTCCCACTTGTCTCCTGATTTTTTTACCTTCCAAACCCACCTGCAGCCTATCCATCCTTTTTAAGCCCCACGCCTGTGTTTTGACAGGACAGTCATGCTCCTAGGACATCATGTTTCCTTCTCAGGCACTTTACAAGGTTATTAAGTGACCACTGCCTTGGCAGGGCAGCTCTGCAGTTCTGCCTGGAGATCAGGAAGGCCATGTGGTTTGGGGCAAAGCCTTGTTTGGAGGCCGTGTGAGCTGCGTGCTCTCAGAGCTGGGGCTAATTATAGCTGGGTTGTGTCTGTTTATGGCACCAGCCCTGAAAATGTGACGTTGCCCTCATAATTCCATGTAAAATATTGTGAAAGGGAATCCGGCAACTTGAAACCTATTCAATTAAAAAAAAAAAGAAGGCCGGGTTAAGAGTTTCACCCCCTCCCTCTGCCCCATACTTATTTATTTATGATGTGTATTACAATAGCACTTAGGAGTCATGGCCCAGGGCCCCGTTTGCTATCGGCTGTACAAACACAGAACAAGACGACGCTCCCTGCCCCAATGAGCTACCAATCTAAGGAAGGCGCCCTGCCAGTTTTGTGGTTTTACAATCACACTTCCCTCTTTGTAAAGATATGGCTCTCTCCTTTGTATGGAAAATCTCCCACCCAAACAAGGGAAATCGCTTACACAGGTGAGGGTGACTAAGAACAACACACAATAAATCCACTAAAAACAAATTTGTCTCTCTCTAATCCCTTTCAGTTACAAGGCATAGCTCCGTAGCTCACTAATATTAACAGGGCGGTTCCGTTGACTTCAATGTGCTTTGGATCAGGGCCATTGTCAGCTTTGGTGTTGCTTGAAACAGTAGCAGGTAAATATAGTGCAGGCCATTGTGATATATATTTTTTTTAAGTTGGTGCCCCTCTAACTTCCAAAACACCTGCAACATTTTCATTGCAATTTGCTTGCCTGTTCTGTAAAATGGCTCAGCAGGGTCCTGGGATGGCCCAGGACTCCTGGGTTCTATCTCCAGCCTATCACGGACTTTCCTCCCCTCAGTTTTTAAAATGCTGAATACAAAATATGTTACAAGTGACGTTCGAAGTGAAGGTCTACTGTGAAAAGGGACGATGTAATAACAGCATCTGAACTGCCACTTGGCTGTGTTCAGGGTCAGAGCAGCTGACTTTAATTTCTTAATGCTTTTTACTCCTTCTTGTGTTTCATAAACAGAATTGGATGCAAAGCTTCCATTGCAAGACTGATCGATTACTCCAGTAACATGAATCTATCTAGATACTTATATGGCCTTTGTCGTCACTGTCTCTAAGCACCTTCACAACAGCTCTGAGTCGGGGGAAGCACTGTCTCCATTGGACAACTGAGGCACAGAGTAGATTAAGTGACTTGCCCAAGGCCACCCAGGAAGTCTGTGGCAGGGCTGAGAATTGAACCTAGATCTCCTACATCCCAGTCCAGTGCAATGGAATTCCTGGGGATGATGCAGGAGATGGAAAGACTCCAGCTTTACTCTGGTCCCCTTGGTTGTGTTTGCAGGGCTGGCAATGAGTAAATCTCTCTCATTTTACATGAAGACTGGTCACATTTGATCTGGAGTAAAAACAATGTAAAAAAATATATATCCATGGAATGCCAGAATGCCATTTTTACTTTTGTCCTGAGCCAAAGTGCATTTTCCAATGCAATTACCCACATCCCCACTGGCTCCCAGCACCTCTTCAAGGAGATGGGCTTTACGCCACGTCAAACAGCACAAGCTGTGCCCCTGCAAGGCCAGCGGGGGATATGAATTCCAGGGTGAAAATGCCGTATCGTCTCTGCAGCAGATTCATTCCTGGCATCAGCCCAGGGCCGTTCAGTGGGTGAACTTGGCCCTATGGTCTGTCAGCTGGAAGTACCGTTGATTTTTTTAGCCTACATGGATGTCATGAGCCCTCATGATGGTTTGTAAAGTGCCTGGAGCTCTTTGAATGAAAGGTGCTGGGCAGGGGTGGGACAAAACCATCGCTAGGCACAGCAGAACTCTGAGCTGGATACACAGCTGTCCCCAGCAATCCCATTTGCGTGGTTTGCCGAGAGTTAGATTGCATGCTGGACGGTGTTTGAGGGTCAGCGGCAGAGAGAGGCCACACCTGGGAAAGTACAGAAGGGCCGTGTGCATGTGGATGGTGGCCAAGGTAGTAAAAGCCTGTCAGGAAGAGGGTGGGATTCCTGATTGGACCGGGCGGTGGGACGGGGAGAAGAGAAAATCCCCCCCTGTAAAACCAGGAGAAAAGCAAAGCGGCTGCCTTGTGAGTGAAAGTCTGGTTGGCAGGGGAGTGGAGAAAGAGAAATGATTGTTCCTACCATTAAATGAGTCTATGCGGTGAGTTTAGACCCGAACAAGTATGCTAGTTAACTGCCTCATTTCTCCCAGAAGGGACTGAAGGACCCAGCTGGGAAAACCAAAGGAAGCCCACGTTGAAGCTGAATAGACTGATGTGATCTGGGCGACAGGGTGGCATTTGGAGGAGTGGGGGGATACGAGGTCAGAGGATGGAGAAGTGGGGTGCAGGCTGAGCGAGCAGTGGCTCTCAGGGCAGAGAGCAGAGATAGGTGTTAGAACCCCACAAGAGCCCAGCCCAGGTAGAGAGGTAAAACAGGAGTTTGCTTTACATTTCACCTTCCTTCCTGCCTAAGCGGCAGCCTGTGCAGCACAGCTCATGCCGCTCCCCCCATCCTTCTCTCCTCTATCATTCGCTCTTCCAACAAGAGGTTTGGGGTTAGGAGATGGAACAGCAAAATCAGTTAGCTCCTCTGCTCCCACGTACCCCCTCCCTCCTCTGCTGCTGCCCATGGGGCAGGACTTTGAACGCCGTTTAGTTGTGTCCCTGGGCGTTGCCCCAGAGGTCTCAAAGTCTCGGCCCGTGGGCCATCTGCGGCCCAAGAACCTCCCCACGGAAGAAAGAGGCATGCAGATACGCTGCCAGCAATGTCTGCTGCAGGCGCTGCCCCCCGCAGCTCCCATTGGCTGGGGGAGAGGGACGGCAATACCATCATTAATTGACGGGAAGAGTCAGCCATGGAGGCAGTGTCACTTTTTTCCACAATGAATATAAACAAGTCAAAATGCAGAACACAACTATCTGATGCACACCTTGCTGCAATCCTGAAGGTTTCAACTGCTCAGTCACTGAGGCCAAACATCAACAAACTGACAGAACTGAAGCGTTGCCAGGTGTCTGGCAAACACTAAAAACTCTCTGGCAGGCGAAGAATTGTATAAAGTTGTATGACATATTTTTTATTTCGAATTTCTTAGAAATAATAAAACTAATATAAACGTTTTCTTTTCTGAACACCATCTTCAGTGACATTATTGGCCCGCTGGGAGGATTTGAGGACTGGCACTGGCCCTAAGATAAATTGAGTTTGAGACCCCTGCGCCAGACACTGAGACTAGGTGATGTGGGATGGATCAAGCATCTGGCATTGGCCACTGTCAGAAGACAGGATACTGGGCTAGATGGACCATTGGTCTGACCCGATATGGCTGTTCTTATGTTCTTCTAGTAATTATACATGGGGTGTGCCTATGAAGTTTTACCTAAGCCAAGAGAGAAGAAAATCCCCCTCCTTAATACACATTACATATTGCAAGAGCAGGTAGAATAATGAGTATTGATAGCAACAGGCTATTGCAGATCGGCACCCCAAGCAAATACATCCAAACATTTAACAAGGGATCCATGAATACCATCCTTTTCACCTTGGATAGAATGGGCAGGTAAATCATGAAGTTTGAAGGCACAGTGCTAGGTTAAAAGGTACATTTACACCAACGAGCGGTACAAACGTATGAAAAGAGAAAGTCCCTGCCCCAAAGAGCTTATTGTGTTACGAGCTGGTTGTTTACCTAACACACTTGGAAAATAAAAGTATGTCAGTCAGTTACTGTTGTTCATAGTCTGTTTCTAGTCAGTTTTACTGTTGATTTGCCTTCTCAAGCCCCCTTGTCTGCATATTTTCTGCCTAGCATAGAAACTGCTGGGGGCCTTGTCTGTATATCTGTCTGGAAAGCACCATGCACACTATTTGGTGCTATGCCAATAACAATATTAGCCTCAGTGTTCACACTGGGGTGCCTAAAGTTAAACTCCATAAATACAAGTGGCCTTATATGAGAAGGGCTGAGTGCCTGTAGCTCCCATTGAAATGAATGATCCCCATTCTACGGATCTGGCTCAAAGAGGTTAAGTAAAGGTACCACAAAGGTGGTCAGACACCATGGTGATGGACACCACATAAGAACCTAGAAAGACAGATGACAAAGTCAGGGATATAAATTCCTGACTAGCTCCTGGTCTCACAGTAAATCCACCAAATCCCATCTGCCTCCAGAAAAAGGCCATCGCAGTCCTCCTGATGAGGATTAATAATAATAATACAGAGTGTTAGTCATTCGTTCACTGATGGGAGGAGTAAAATCCATGTCATACTGGATCTGCCCTTTAATTTGGTCCCGCGGTCTATCTAGAACTGGCTCCCAGGCTGCCAAGTCAGAATCCGAATTTTCTCAGGTTCAGGAACAGTGTTTTCCCCAGGAATTGAAATTAGGGGTGGTGTTTGAAATTATGGGGGCGTCAGGGCCGATGATGGGTGAGATCGTGAAGGTGAAGGTGGGCTGGCACCATAGTAAAAACTGAAAACTGTTTCATGACCATTTTATTAGATTTAACTTATGTTTTGAAATCACACAAATTAAAGTTGGTTACTCAAGCCTTCTATGAAGCACGACATCTACATCCTTCTTGGTTTCTTGTTATAATCTTGCACAACTCTGTTAAGGAACTTCTTGAATGCAACGTGTTCATCTTTGGTGGCTTCTCATGTGTCCGGTACTTCCATTCCTTCAATTGATATGCTCATTAGTTCATTCACATGATCAGGCAGAACACAAAATTCTATTCAATGATGAAAAAGAGCTAAAAATAAGCTGTTGTGAATTCCTACTTCTTTCATCCCAGGAAACATAGCATAAAGATCGGGTCAAGCCACTAGTGATGATAAAAAAGAAGTTGAAATCAAATCTTCATTCATTGGTCATATGATATTCCACTCTGTGTTCAAATTCTCTATTCTGACCTGAGCATATGGCAGTTCCATTGCTGGTAGTGCCTCACTCCACTCAACTATTGGTGTTTTATAGGATAGGGACCTGTAAAAGCTACGTAGAGGTTGAGTAGAATCTAGAAGTCGCTGTTGTAGATTTTTAAGAATCAAGTCTGTGTACTTTTTCAGTTGTCTTAACAAACACTTCTTGCCCTCTTCACTTAAGGATTCAATATAAATGCCTTCATTAGTCAACTTCTGGACTGAAGTCTTTGCTTCTTCCAGTACTTTTTCAATGGATAGCTCTCTGATTGTCCAGCAATAGAAGCTACATTTGGATCAAAGATCTACTACTGTTGTAGCAGATGCCTGGATGACATTGTTTAATGACCCAAGTGGTTTCAACAGTAGACTTACAAGAGAGAGAATGGCGATAGTCTTCTCTGAACGTAGTAGCAAAAGTAATCCACCAGCCTCACTACTTAGATCCATCCCATCTTGGTAGATACTTTCCAAAGTCAGTAATAATGGCTGGAGTAATTTTAAGACAACAGCCAAGGATCGCTCATTAGAAAGCCAGAGGGTTTTCCCAGGTTGGACAAATTTGAACTTCAGTCCCAGTGTATTTTATATATTTTCCAAGATATTCAGTCTTTTTGGACTCTTGCTGAAAAAGAATATAATGAAGACATTAAATTTATAGCTTTTTAAATGTCTTTTGAAGAGTGCAGTTTGTACTAGCACTAGTTGGAATAGATGGCCTCTGCAGTGTGTATAGGAGAGATTAGGGTTACACTTTTCTCTGAGTAAAGCTTGTACTCCACCATGTCTTCCAGAGAAGTTTGCAGTGCCATCAAATGCACAAGCAGCCATCTGTCTGGGGTCCAATTGACAAGCATTTAACTCTTCTAAGAGGTGGGTTGTCACAGATGCAGCCGATGTGTCTTCTATAACTTGAACATCTAGAAATGCATCTACTGGCCTACCACTGACATCAAGATAACGTGCACAATGGCTTAATACTAGATGCCCATTTGCATCGGTGCATTCATCAGCCATGTATGCAAATTTTTTGAATGTGGTGAGAAAGTTCTTCACTTTTTCAACTGTTGAGTCTTTCACTGTTGCACCTCATGCTTCTAGCCAGTCAGTTGAGTTCCTTGCAGAAAGATAGTGAGCATTTGCTGGTCTTGTTCGGAACCAGTGTTCAACTTCAGGATGAACAAGTGACAATGTACTTAACATTGGCCTCCAGTTTGTAGTGTGTGGTATCTCTTGCTTACATAGAAAGTAGGATGCCACACCCATGTTTGTTCGCATGAACTGTGTTGTGTCTCCAGCATTCTTGACAGCCTCATTATCCCTCACCGGTGTTGTCCTTGGTCAGTGGAGACTCAGAGTTCAGAGGTGCTTTCACATGAGTTCACCTCCCAGGTGGGGGGCAAGAAGGCACCTTGCTCGTTCCTCCAGCTGCTCACTGTGTGCTCTGGCCACTGTTGTTCGTTGTGCCACCGTTCACTCCATTGCTCTCTTGCCAATGGCCCTGCACCGTCACCTTCTGCTGCCACCTGCCACTGTGACCTCTGCGAGTTGGTCTCTGGAGGTTCCACCAGCTCTCAGTGATTTCAGCTGAGCTCTCAGTGGGGGAACCTCACTGCTAGTGCAGACTGGGCCGTCTCTTCCACAGAAACACTGTCCCACAGCAGGTCTAAGTGCTTAGACCTGATTATCAGTGATTTCAGCTGCAGTGGTCACTTAACAAACCAAAAGACTCTCTATGGAGACTAATCAGCTCTGTCTTTAAACAGTGGAGAGGAGCAGGTCAAATAGTACCTGTGACTCAGGCAGACCATCAAGCAAAACACCTGTCCCCACCCTCTCTCTTGATGCCCTCAATCAGCACAGGCTAAGGACAGTTCTACTGCCTTTTACCCATACAATAAGAATAACAACATTTCATTTACCCCTCCCCCCCCGCAATCAAGTGATTTGGCAACACAGCTCTGTTTGCTGGATACGTAGGTAGATTAGGTGTGAATGTAAATACAATCTGGTCCTGAAGCCTTTCCCTCCAGCTCATCACTAGCTGTCAGTGAGAGCTCATTTAGACTTTGCTTACAAATCATAATTTGAAATTATTAGGTTGGCCAACATCACCGAAATGAATGCACTGCCATTGTCATAAAAACAAAAGCGGTATAAGGAAGCTAGTCTATGTTCATACTTTTAGAATCTATTATACTGTACTTTTTCAGATACACGTATTTTATCATACACTTTATATGCTTTTAAAGTATGTATCACTGTTTCAATTTCAAGTAAAATTTCTGAACAAATCACTAAATTGGCAACACTGCTTGTAACTAGTTCACAAAACTGGGGGGGGGGGGGGGGGAAATTCGGGGGGGGTGTAGGGAAATCCCTGTTCAGGAATGCTCTGATCCAGGCTTTTGTTTTAGCCTGTAATAGACATGGGAGCCAGCTGTGGCCAGTGCCGGCTCCAGGGTTTTTGCCGCCCCAAGTGGCAAGGGGGGAAAAAAAAAAAAGCCGTGATCGCGATTGGCGGCAGCTCCACCGCGCCGCTTTCTTCTTCGGCGGCAATTCGGCAGCAGGTCCTTCCCTCCGAGAGGGACCGAGGGACCCGCCGCCGAATTGCTGCCGAAGAGCCCGACGTGCCGCCCCTTCCCCTTGGCCGCCCCAAGCACCTGCTTGCTGAGCTTGCCTGGAGCCGGCCCTGGCTGTGGCTTTCAGACCTGGAGTTGGACTTGAAGCCAAGTGCCCCTAAAATGTAAATACCATGCTTGAATGTTGGGCTCCTTTGGGTTCAGGCTGAGTGGCAGGAGAAAATACTAGGTAATGGCTAAGCTGTGTTTGCTTATGAAACCTACATAAAACCAAACACACGGATGGAAAAACCCAAACAAGTCATTAGGCAAACAGTGGGAAATGATCCCAAATGACAGAGCAACTGAGATATAATGAGAAAGTGGGGCCAAGTAATGAGAGATGATTAACTCCTAAAGCCGGATTAAGACTTCTAGTATCACTCCGTAAATCAGGACTTAATGATGCAGGTAGCCACATCACTAGACTGCATGTGGGAGGAAGGGCACCCTGAATCTCAACTGTAATCAAAGCAGTTACATAATGAGGGAGGAGTTCTGCGAAGACTTGGCAGACAAGAAAGCGCTGTCGTAAGTTTCACACAAGACTAGGATCCAGTTGTCAACTATGGCTAGCAATAGTTTTAACTCATTCCCAACGCAGACTGCAAGCAACTGGAAGCTTGAAGTCAGTGAGGTTAAAAAAAAGATTAAAAAATAATAATGGGGAAATGGAGTAATTTAGGATAGAGAGAAAAAAAATAAATGAGAAAAATCGCACCACAAAACCATCATGGTCAGTCAAAATACAAGTTAATACAAACAGGTAGAATTCTAACTTGACACAGATGTGTGGGTATTTCAAGGCTGTCATTTACTGAGCACCCCCTTGTGACCAGGAGTGTCTGTGCAGCACCCCAACTCTGTTCCCCCAGGGGACTGGGTTAATAGCCAAACACAGTTCAAAATAGTTCAGTGTCCCCAAAATAACACCCATTACAGCATCTGAAGAAGTGGGTTTTTTACCCACGAAAGCTTAAGCCCAAATAAATCTGTTAGTCTTTAAGGTGCCACCGGACTCCTCGTTGTTTACATAAGTTCGTAGATGTCTCCGGCTCTTCTGCTGCACACACAGCTCTTATTCTGCCTCAGACTGTCCTTCATGGAGCTGCCAGTCCTGTCTTTCCTAGCAGGAGTTCACCCTCCTGGTTTTCTTCTCCCTGTTTTGAGGGAGAAGGTAGCATATATACCGCCATCCATTGGAGAGCTTCCCCCTGATTTGCTGATTCCTTCCCCCGTGTGGCTGGCTCCTGCCTCCTGCCTGCATGGGGCCGGCCCGAGTTCCCACTCCTCCCACGGGGCTGGTCCAAGCCCCCCTGTGTGGGGCTGTCCCGAGGCCCCCCTGCCGCCCGCCCACCCACAGGGCAGCCGCTCTCCCACCCACGTGAGGCTGGCATTGCTGCTCGTCCCCACCACCCCGCACATTCCTCTGCGCCCTGCTAGGGGTCGCACCCCACTTTTTTGGCAAAACTGTGCACTTGTCCAGTTTGTTCTTGTGAACTGATCGTCAGTTGGCAAGAGCAAACGGGACAAATGCCCAGTTTTGCCAGAAAAGTCGGGACGGCCGGGACAGGGCTTAAAAAAGGGACTGTCCTAGCTAAAATGGGACTTACGGTCACCCTAGATGCACCTAAATACCTTTGATCATCTTGCCCTAGGTGACTTGCTCAATGTCACACAGGGAGGCTGTGGCAGAGGCAGGACTTAAACCCACATCCCCCACACCCCAGTCCACTGCCCTAAGGTCTAGTTCACCTTTCTGGCTGACCACAGGCCTCAACTGCAGCCCTTCAACACCACTCCCTACACTAATGTGCAGCAACAGCTCAGGGATAGGACATGCTGCCTTCTCAAAGGGCGTGAGCAAGCTGCCGGCCCAGCCCTCCCAGCGCAGGAGCTCAGATCGCCTTTGGGTTCTGCTAGGCCAGGCTTCACAGCCCACACTTTTAGAAGAGCTTGTTTTGAGTCGCAGTCGCAGGCTAGAAGCCTGAGCACAGGACTGGGTCTCACAAGCGCCAGGGTTTTAGATGGTGGTTGTGTTGGAGACTCTGTGGCCGTCAGCAAATCATGTCACGGCTCCGTGCCTCAGTTTCCCCATTTGTGAAGTGGCGTTCAGACTTATCCATTTATCCTCAGAGAGATGTTGGGAGGTTCAGGAGGTAATGTTTGTACCACACCTTAATGAGAGAAGAGGCTATGTAAGGGCTAAGTATTCATATTCCTAATTAAATTAATATCCGTAGGATGATATGGAGGGTGATTTAATACTTGGCACTTATACCCCTCCCCTCCCACAAATATACTACTAGCCAAGCTCAGGGATGAGCCATTTCAGCCCAGGAGGTAATTTGTAGGTGGGGAGTTATGAACAACTGAAAATAGCCTCCACATATGCAGCCCCAGCCCTCTGTGTTAGCCTCCTAGCAGCTCTCCCCAGCCAAGCAGGGTTGGGCTGGCTTGGGATTTGGTTAGGAAATCTCCAAGGAGCGCCTAGGAGTTGGTATGGGTGATTCAGAAGGTGGCTTCCCTCCCGCTGTGTCAGCGCTGAACCCGGGCCCAAACGCGATCGGAGGGAACACCGCTTTGCTCGGGATGCCAAGTCTCTGACGTGAAACAGAGACCAAAAGTCCTGACTGGGTGTCAGGATCCCATTGCCCGTTTCACAAGAGCAGGGAAGGGCCTGGATCCTTGTGCACCGATCACATTCCAACGCGAGGAGTGACTTTCTGCCCAGAGAAGAAAACCCTGTAATTTCAGCCCGATGAGTTAGTCTTGATTTCCAGGCTACAGAGATACTGGGAGCTGTTCAAACTGCTGCAACCCTCCTTCCCTCCCTCCCCTCCCCCCCCGCCTTGAGAGCTGCATTTCGTCAGGGTGTGGTTATTATTTAGGCAGTACATCCTAGTGGCTGGGACTTGGAAGACCTGCATTCCATCCCCAGCTCTGACACTGCCCTGCCGGGTCACCTTGGGCAAGTCATCTCCTTCTCTGTGCCTCTGTTTTCCCCTCGGCAAAAGGGCAGTTAACGAAACCGATCTCCTAGGCAAAGCGCTGTGAGACCTAAAGAAAAGATGAGAAGTGCTGTGTCAGAGCGGGTATTGTTCTACTACAACAGTGCCCCAAGGGAGAGTGGGGCCCTGCTGTGCTAGGCGCTGTGCAAACACAATGAGAGACAGTGCCTGCCCTGAAGAGCTTACACTTTCAATAGACCAGGCAGCCCAAGGACGTGCCAGAACCCCATGTTACAGATGGGGAACTCAGGCCCCGAGCGAGGAAGTGACTTGTTTAAGGTCACGCAGCACCTCAGGAGCCCAGCTGCAGGTAGACCCCAGGTGTCCGGCCCCCCAGTTCAGTGCCCTAACAACTGCCTCTCCAAGAGCTGACTGTCTAAATAGACAAGACGGAGGGTGGGAGAAGGTAAGTATTAGCCCCATTTGATGGATGTGGAGCTAAGGCATAGGGGCCCAGATCCTCAAAGGTGTTCAGGTGCCTAACTCAATTAATTGCAATGGGATTTAGCCACCTCAATACCTTTGGGGACCTGGGCCAGAGAGATTAAAGTCACACAGAGTCTGACACAGCCAGGAACTGAGTTTGGGTCTCCTGCTTATCCAATCCTTCCCCTCTGCGTGCAGTGGAACAACTGCTTTTATGTGCATGATTATATGCCCATGTAATCGAATGCATGGATAAATCTTTGATATCTTCTGAGATAAAATCTACAAGAGAAGTGTCAGGGATTAGTTACTGGTGGTGTAACTAGGCAACCAGCAGCAACATGTCAGAAAGTAACCAATGTAAGGCTCCCTCCGACACACCTCTGTTATTTCATTCACCATCATCTAATGGCTACGACACACCTGCACTATTTGTATTTTTCCTGCTTGTGCTTGGTTGAGTCTGGATAAACCGGTAGCCTCTCTGCTTATGTAATAATGCTTGACATTTATAATCCGCCCATGGTTTTATGAGCACTTCCTTATGCTCATAATGTCCCTGCCAGGTATCGTGATCCTCATTTAACTTCCGGGGAAACTGAGGCACCGAACAGTGACATGACGTCCTCAATTGTCACGTGGTGAGTTTAGGATTTGTAACTGAACTGGAGAGCAGTGCAGTTCCACCTGGTTTTGTTGCAACCCTTCACGTGGCTCTCGCTGCGTCCTTTTCACAGGCCACTGAGCCACAGTCTTTGCCTCTGTCTTTCCGATGAGTGGCAAGAAAGATCACTGTTGACGACACTCACTCCTATATGCTAGATGGCTGTTCCTGCTTCTACTGCCAGCTGTGGGCTGAGGATGCAGGGAGGACACATGCTGAGAAGAGAAGGCCATCGTCTCACAAGAACGTACTGGCGCTTTGAAAAGGCGGCGGGATGGGCGGAGCAGGTTGAATACAGACGTCCAGCCCAGGGAGAGGAGCCGGATTCAAGGTATAATCAGGGCCAGGGCTTGGCGGTCGCCATCTTGGGCATCGCTTTGACAGCAGCTGGGCTGGATCAGGAGAACAAGCGCGGTTCTTCCTGGTTCCGAACTGCTGGGGGTGGTTCACTCTCCAAACAGGCGCAGCATCACTTTGGCCTGGCTGGTCGTTTGGTCACCTCCGCCATGCTTCCAACCCCTGCCAGAGCCAGGAATCAGGAGGGCTGGTGCCCCTGTGCCTTTTCAGTTCATTCCACTTGGGCTGGACAGAGGGCAGATGGGCCCTAGAGGGAAGGGAGACCTGGGCAGAGAGGGCTGCCTGGCAGGAGATGAGAGATGGTTCCTGGGGAAAGGCTGAAGGCAAAGGGAGCAGCAGGGGAACTTACCTGCTGACGTCTCCACACTACACAGCTGGACCAGCGGGAGGGTGAGAGGGCCAAGGGGAATGAGGGGTGCTCCCCTGGTAAAGATGATCTCCCAGCATAGAGGCTGTGGGGGTTCCTGCTGGGTAGAGTGGGGTAGCGCTCTAGCTGTCCTGGGAGAGGGACAGAGGAGCCTAGGTGTGGTGGAAGACACTGGGGTAGGGGACTATGCATGCCCAGCACAGAGGCGGAGGGGTGTGTGTATGTTCCTGCAGGGAAGAGCAGGGTTTTAAGGACTACAGGCACTGGGGGTGACAGGGGCTACATTTTGGGACTTTTGTTCCAGACTATTTGCATTATGTTTTGTAATAAACTGTCCCCAGGAGGGGTATTATTCAAGCAAGAGAGCCTGGCATAGGATCCTTGGGTTACCCCAGTGGGGAAACTGAGGCAGAGTGCCAGTGAGCCACCACTGGCCATGAGGGGACACTCAGGAGGCAGTTGGCCCTGCTGGAGTTCCCCTATACCTGAGCTCCCTATGCTGTAGCAAGGCAGAGTATCGCCCAGGAAAGCACTCTTTCCAAGGCCTTGTCTCCACTAGAATAGTCTTGCTGGCAGAGCCATACCAGCGTAGCTATACCAGCAAACTCTCCTAGTGGAGACCCAGCTTATGCTGGCATAGAAGTGCTTCTGCCAGCATAATATACATCAGTTCCCCAGAGACCTAAGATATCCCAGCAAAAGTACTTTCATGCTGGTATGACTGCACCTCCTCTAGGGCTTATCCCCAGCAGAGCTACGTTGGTTACAAACCTCCACTCCTCTAGACAACATAGCTCTGCTGGTGTAGGATTTAAGAGTAGACAAGGCCGAACTCTTGTGACCCTTCTTTGCTAAGGCGCTGTCCTCACTGCAAAAAGAGGTGAGTCTTTACATCGAGTTAGCTGGCTCAATCTCCAGTCCCAGGGCGGGCACTGTAATCTTTACCTTGGTGTAGCTGGCTGAGGTCATCCCTGGGTGGGGGGTTGACCGTGCCATGCTGGAGAGTGCTGAGCGGCTGGTCACCCTTTCTTGCCCCAATTCTCCAAGAGGGAGGGTGTGGGGAGAGAAGAGATAGATTTGCTGGATAAGGACAGGACCCTTGGTTAACCCTTTGGACCCACTGCCCTAAGGGGAGGGGGAGAGTGAGAGAGAAAGTGCCCCTCTGCATGGAGAAACTGGGGTCTCCATCCAGACCGTTAAATGAATCTAGTTGAGGAAATCCTATTATAGGGCATAGCGACTGAAATCGATACGGCAGCAGGCTCTGTGCTACCAACTAAGTACTGCCCCTCTCTGCATGGGAAGCCCTCTCCTATAGTGCAGTGTCCTTTTCTGTCTTTCTTTAGAAACACAGGAAGAGGGATTGAACATTCAGAGGATACGGCTGCACACATGTGCTCAGACCACAGAAGACTGGCCTAGAACAGGGACTGGGAGAACAAACTCTTGGGTTCTCTTTCTACCTGTGAGACTTTGGATGAACTCAGGTGTTGTGTGGCTTCTCCACTTATACAAGGGGTATGAAGACATAAGTACAGGGCCGTAGCAACAAAGAACGTGGCCCCCTCCGAACGGTGGCCCCCTCCGAACATATGTCCGGGCGGGGCCCCTTACAATGCAGAAACTGGAATGCGGTATTTATTTTGCCACTTTTAGGGGCCCCCTTCCTTGCGGGGCCCCCTCCGGTCGGAGGGTACGGAGGGCGCTCGCTACGCCTCTGGGAAAGTAGCTGGAGATCATTGGCTGAGGGTAGGGTGACCAGATGTCCTGATTTTATAGGGACAGTCCCGATTTTTGGGTCTTTTTCTTATATAGGCTCCTATTACCCTCCGCTCCCTGTCCCGATTTTTCACATTTGCTGTCTGGTCACCCTAGCTGAGGGACACAAAGTGGTGTTATCCAGGAATTGGAATGAAGGGATCATGATGTCGCCTAATTGCCACCTACTGTCCATTCTGCTGCACCGCAGCCTTTCTCTGTGTGCTTAGGAGGCGAAGCAGCAGTACGATCGCTGCCAAAATATCATGGGTCAGTAAGAAACTCCAAATCCAATAATTCTTCCAAATAGGTGCCTAGTGGGTTGAGTAGCTGGGGGGGGAGATTTGTGAGATTAGAGTTGTGCAGCCAAACTATCCAACCAGCCAAAAAGAAAACCAGCCTCTTTCCAGTGAGCCAGACCATTCCCAGTGTTTCAATGCCAGCGTGATCCTGGCAGGGCTTCAGGTCACCCATTGTCTCCCCCACCCAGCTGTGTAGATGGCCTCTCCGGCAGGCTGGTCTGTTACAGCTGGAGTTTTACTCCACACACCGGCCCAGCGGTTTGGTAGCTAAGCGGTTAACCCCACGGTGAAAGGTCACCTCCTGCTGCAGATGGGCACCTGATCCGTTGCGGTAGCGTGGTTGGTGTGATGCCGGTCCTGTTGCTCCCGTATGTACTGTTGCCTTAACTCCATCAGCCTGATGGGCCTTTGGCTTGTGGGAGCTTTGACAGCGGACCTGGCTGTTTGTTTGGTTCCCCCAACCCCCTAAGTCTCCATTCTTCCCTCTAGCTAGGGATGAGCAAACCCCATAAACTTGGGTTCAAACAAGCACCCAGAAACTAGTCTGGGGAGCATTTAAACCTCCTGAGTCCTGAGAAATCAGGCTCTGACGCCCCCCCGCCTCTTAAGGATGGACCCAGTGGGAAGAGTGGTGGTTTGCTGCTGGGCACTGACACTGCTAGTTCCAAGTCTGCAAACGCTCTGGAGAACAAAGCGCTGGGAGGGCTGCTGCATAGTGAAGACCTGAGCACCTGCCTCAGCCAGAATGGCTCTATAGCCCCCCGGTTAGGGCCCTCACCGGCCAAGTGGCAGCGCCCGTCTCCTCATCAGGCAGAGGGGGCACTAGAACCAGGGCTCTCCCACGTGGCCAGGGAGTACCCTTAACACTGGGCTAAAGGTTCCACGTGTCTCGTCCCAGCTGTTTTGTGTGGGGTTGGGGAACCTCGGAGCACATCTATTGGCTGGAGCCTCACATGCGAGTTAGACGTCTGAACGCCGACCTCCCCTTGGTTCGTGGATTGCTCTAGGGCTTAGGTGGGAGAGAGGTGCCTGGGGGCCCAGAGGAAGGCAGCAGCGTGCAAGCTCGGAGGCGGGAACCTTTACTGCAAAGCTGAGGCGCTGAGTGAGTCTAGCCACTTACCGGGTGCCTAAGGACTTTTGTGGCCCCAGTGACTTCACTGGAAGCAGGATGGTGCCTGTCACCTCAGCACCCAACACTTGAGAAGGGCCTGAACCCAAACTCCAGGTCTCAGCTTCAGGGGTGGGATTTTTAGAAGTGTTCAGCATTGGCCAAGGGTGATCCTGACAGCGCCCATGCAAGTGTCCAGCTGTGAGCACTCCTGATTGGCTAAAAATTGGGTTCAGCTTGTTATTTTCTTCCCCCATCTTTCCCACCCCACCCAGGCCCTGCTTATTTGCTTTTCTCATCCACCAGTTATGTTCTGGATTCTCAGCTCCCTGGGGCAGCTATTGCCATTGATCATGTTTGTACAGCCCCTGGCACAATGGGGGCGTGGCCTGGTGGAGGCCTCCAGGTGCAACCATAATATAAATGTTCAACAAGAGTCATAAAATTCCCATTGACAGAAGTGGGAGCAGGCTTCGGCCAGGCCCTGAGCACTTCTGAAAATCCTACCCCCCTTGTCTGTAACAGGCTGCACCCCCATCCCAGAACCAACTGCAACCCACGGCTGAGTGTGTATTCCTGCTCTCCTGCTGTGCCCGATCCACTGTGAAGATGAGCCCTTCCCAGGGAGCCGTGGCTCTTAGCTCATGCTGCAGCAGCTCATGGCTTAGCTCTGGAGATCCATTGTTCAAGCTGGCAGCTGCCACCCCAAGTGGAGGGTGTTTAGATTCAGCTACTTCTCCGGTAACTTCCTGGTACCTGCTAGTTCTCCCCAGTGCACGATTGCCCTTTCAAAAGGATGCTTTCCCAGCCTACCTCTCTCTGGTAGGCTCTTTCAATCTGGCAGAATCAAGCAGATGCACTGACTAGAGGGTATGTTTGCAAGTGACCGAAGCATCAGCTGGTACGTAGCTAACTACGTTTCCCCTTTATTATTGTTGAGAAAATGGCTTGAACCTGTGTCAAGCATTGTTCCACTGACATGGGAAATGACTGCCTAGGAAGGAGTATTGCAGAAAGGGATCTGGAGGGTCATAGTGGATCACAAACTAAATATGAGTCAACAGTGGACCACTGTTGCAGAAGAAGCAAACATCATTCCGGAATGCATTAGCAGGAATGTTGTAAGCAAGACACGAGAAGTAATTCTACTCTACTCCATGCTGGTTAGGCCTCAGCTGGAATATTGTGTCCAGTTCTGGGCACCACATTTTAGGAAAGATGTAGACAAATTGGAGAAAGTCCAGAGAAGAGTAACAATAATGATTAAAGGTCTAGAAAACATGACCTATGAGGGAAGATTGAAATAACTGGGTTTGTTTAATCTGGAGAAGAGAAGACTGAGAGGGGACATGATAACTGTTTTCAAGGACATAAAAGGTTGTTACAAGGAGGATGGAGAAAAAATTTCTCCTTAACCTCTGAGGATAGGAGAAGAAGCAATGGGTTTAAATTGCAGCAAGGGAGGGTTAGGTTGGACATTAGGAAAAACTTCCTGTCAGGGAAGATAAGCACTGGAATAAATTGCCTGGCGAGGTTGTGGAATCTATATCATTGGAGATTTTTAAGAGCAGGTTAGACAAACACCTGTCAGGGATGGTCTAGGTAATACTTAGTCCTGCTCTGAGTGCAGGAAACTGGACTAGAAGACCTCTCGAGATCCCTTCCAGTCCTACGGTTCTATGAACTAGTAAATGGAAGCATCTATTGCCATTCAGAGCTCAGGATCCTTAAAAACGTTGCAGAACCATTTTTACACACATGCTGCCAGTTAATTAGCTGCTAGGAAGACTATATTACTTGGCTTTTATAATCCAAAGAAGCTTATATAAAATTCACCAGCTAAGGAAGCAAAAGGACTATTATATAGCTTTAGCTAGGGAATTTTTAGCCACACTTTAGGTGTGCTATTATTACAGCTGCACTTCAGGCTTGATTCTGCAAAGGGGCTGAATGCCATCTGTCCCGACTGATTCTACTTGGTGTGGAGCGCTCTCAGCACCGGCCAGCATTAAAACCCTGGGGTGACTGAGGAGGCCAGCCCCCTAATTAATCCATTTGGATCCCCAGGCAATAGTGGTGGAGGGTTAATGGAGCCATGCACAAGCATTAATAGCCAACATGTAACAGAGAGTCTATGATCTCATTTAAAATCAATTTGAGAAATGTTTTATTCTAAAATGCTTCCCCATTTACATTTAATAAGCCCCTTTCATTCTGGAGCCCATCTCGTTTGATAATTTCCGCATTAACAGGAGTATTTCCTCTGATCACACCGCAGCCAGGGCTTTTCTGAAGTGATCATCCTATTCCTTAACTCTTTTTGTAATCTTCCAGATGCTTTGTAAACTTTAACTAGTCCTTGCAAGACCCCTTAGAAAAAAAAATCAGAATTGTGTGGGTGGGTCACTGCCCACTGCTGGATGGAACCAGAACTGCTCAAGTGTGTGTCATGAACCCTGCACTGTTAGCAGCTAATGCTCCCTTAACCTGAGTGGTGGACTCTCTGGTTTGGGAGTAGAAGGAGCTGAGTTCTGTGTCAGCTGTTGTCCTGAAGTTCCAAAAGGCCCCAGTACGTAGTGGTAACTCTGTCCACGGACTTGTAACAGCATTCAATAGAAGTGATAGACAGGCTGGAAGAGTAGGTCCTAGTTGGAATGCAAATAGATGTAGCTTTTGTAAGACAACTGAATGGCACCCACAAGTGACCAGTAGGTAGAAGTTTAAGACAAAGACCTTGATTTTGCACCCATTGAAGTTACTGGCAAAACTTCCAGTGAGACTAGACGTGGGCCCGTATATATGAAATGTACATAGTAATGAAGGCTGCAAATGTTATCCTCATGGTAGAGGGGGAACTGAGGCAGAGAGCTGGAGATTTGCACTAACAGAGCTCTGCCTCCTAGGTAGAGGAATATTCCCAATAAAAATGCAATAAAGTCAAGATGCCCTACAGAAAATGCAAGATCCATTGACACTCTGATAGGCCAGCATGCTACCCCACTCTAGTGAAATACAGTCAGGTAAACCAAGAGGAAAAACCAACTTGTCTGGCTGAAATGAAGGCAGAGGCATTTAAAATCTATCATTTCCAATTGACTGTCCTGCTGGGAGACACCCAAGGAGACTGTAAAATGCCATAATTCCACCAAGATGTAGCAGAGACATGAACAAACAGTTCAGCATCCTTCGGAGACGAAGAGGGAGTGTAACCTGGCAACATTTCTCACATCCAGCTCACCTGCTGGGGAGCAGAATCTAAACACATAAAGCATGCACAGGCACGTGGGAGAGCTGCAGAGGCTAGAAAGAGGCAGAATCTAAGTGTAGGAGACTTGTGTCTACATATTAGATATTAGGTAAGAATGATGCACTGCTCCTGGTCTGATGTGGATAGGGAGGGACTGTGGCTGAATGGTTACAGCAGAGATTCCTTGGCTCTGCTGTCATTTGTTGCTGATTTGGTTGGTGGTCTGGGGAAAGTTGCTACCTCTGTGCCTCAGTTGATAGGAATTGTTATACCAGATCAGTCCTATAGTTCAGAATCCTGCCTCTGAGGGCAACCAATAGTGGATGTGTGAAAGTGTGCCCCATAAGGCTTTATGGAGGGGTGCTCATAAATGTATGTATGATATAACTGGAATAGGGTTTTGCTACATATGCCATGTAACATATCTGTGTAAAGGTTATGATCTACTGGTTATGTTCATCCTAGTTGTATGCAGGCACCATTTGTGTGTTCAAAGTTATGAACATTGGCTGTATAATTGCTTGATTTCTAAGTAGCCTTAGTTAGAACATTTGGTCACTTCTTGGGAAAGGAATGTGCAAGTTAAGTGCTCAATCAGGAAGCACTTAACAGACAAAAGAGCTTGGAAGACTCCAATCCACATAAGAAGTCTACCTGAGGATGTTCAAGGTAGCATGTGGGTAATGGCTGCTACCTGCAAGTCCTGAGTCATGCATGGGCATGTGACTTGCCCATGTGATTCCGAATATCCATTTTGTGACTGGATTCTACACAGGGTAAGGAGGGGGTCTCCACCCACAAGAGAAAGTCTATTTAAACCCTTGGGAGACCCCTCCATTTTGTCTTCAGCTGGCTAAAGAAGGAGCCTCTCCACCTCCCAGGATACTTGAAGAAAACTGGAACAAAGGACAGTAACTACAGGGGGTGTGAGTGATTGCTGGACCCAGGCTAAAAGGAGATTAGTCTGTAAAAGGGAGCATTCTGGAACTGGTGAGGAACTTATCTGTATTTAGTTTGATTAGACATAGATTTGCGCATTTTATTTTATTTTGCTTGGTGACTTACTTTGTTCTGTCTGTTACTACTTGGAACCACTTAAATCCTACTGTCTGTATTTAATAAAATCACTTTTTACTTATTAATTAACTCAGAGTATGTATTAATACCTGGAGGAGCAAACAGCTGTGCATATCTCTCTATCAGTGTTATAGAGGGCGAACAATTTATGAGTTTACCCTGCATAAGCTTTATACAGGGTAAAACGGATTTATTTGGGTTTAGACCCCATTGGGAGTTGGGCATCTGAGTGCTAAAGACAAGCACACTTCTGTGAGCTGTTTTCAGGTAAACCTGCAGCTTTGGGGCAAGTAATTCAGACCCTGGGTCTTTGTTGGAGCAGACGGGAGTGTCTGGCTCAGCAAGACAGGGTGCTGGAGTCCTGAGCTGGCAGGGAAAACAGGAGCAGAGGTCGTCTTGGCACATCAGGTGGCAGCTCACAGGGGGTTTCTGTGATCCAACCCGTCACAGGATACTTCTGAGGAAGCTGCAGGCTTCTCCATCTGTAAACTCACTGGGTACACGAATTAACTCAAAGGGGAGTCAGTTGGGTTCTGAAGGAGAACCAAGCCCCCGTTTGGTCTGTGGTAAACTCCCGGAAGGCAGAGAACTTCTCGCTGAGCCTGCCTGGAGTGCTGTTGAGGGCAGATCTCCACGGGCCCCAGCTGCTTCTCCTCTTGAGCTTTGTTCCTTTGCTCTGGGGCAAGCCACAGGCTGCAGTGACGGTGGATGTGCTGTGCTCTAACTGCCCACCCTCTGTAGACCCGGCTGGTAGTTCCTGTTGATGTCATTCAAGCCACTGGGATTTTTGCTGAAATGATCCCAGTATTTGGGAAGCCCTACATTGCCTAAGCACTAAATAGGTACAAATTATTGCCTTTCCCAACGCTTTGTTCAATACTTCTCTCTGCGCTTGGCACTTCAGAGGGATAAACCAGCTGCATACCGCTCCTTGGCTAGATGCCCTAGACTGAATTTCCTGATCTTGCAGGGTAGTTGCCTTATTCTGTTTGTGACAGATACCTGACATCAGAACGCCAAGCCAGAACACAGTGCTGAACCAAGCAAGCGTGACTGCTGTGAGATCTGTCCACGGATACTCTCCAACCTCAGGAATTGTTCAGGGAATTGGGCAACTGGAGGGGCGGGGGGGAGAGTGGTGAGAGGGGCTCAGCTCAAACAAGACATGCCACATAGACCAGGAGCTTTGTAGACAAGTGTTCTGATTATTTCAAGTCACCTGGGTTAGATTCACCAGGGTTTAACTCCTTCAGTGAATCGAATAATGGAAGTTTAGCGATGGAAGGTAAGCCAGCCCACCTCTATCTCAGCAGGCTGGTTCCTTAAGAAAAACAATTGGCCAGGAAGATGGACTGGAGGTATTTTATTAAATACCCGGCCACGTGCCATATTAAGAATGGTGAGAAGATAGTATCATTCCGTTCCCTTCTTGAGGCAGAATAATACCTCAGAAATCTGCAAACTCCTCCCTTGCAAAAGGAGACATCTATGGAATGATCCGACCATATCAAATTTATGTATTGCTTGCTGAGATCTGATATGGCTGCTCCAAACAAGTTGATGGGCATTAGTTGATATTGATATTTTAGTTCCTTTTCTTTTTTTCTCTATGGTTGGGGTTAAAGGGATATTATCAATTTACTTCCCGTTGCCTTAACTCTTTGAAAAGGAGCATCAGTGTAAAATCTATCATTTGATAAGTAATTATATGTAATAATTGCTTTATTAGATGGTGCTTCCTTATGGACTAATGTATCAAGGTTCTATTGGTAATAGGTGATTACTATAGTTGAGATGTTTGGGGACCCAGGAGCTGTGAGCATCTTCAAATTTCACCTGATCCAGCTGCCCCCTCTTGGTGGCAAATGTGTATTTTGGACACTTTAAACAGATTCTTCTTTTTGATTGTATGTTACCGTAGTGGGGTGGATTGGCCGCTCACAGACCGGGAGGGGGAGGAGCCCCTCATTGAACCCTGGTGGGTGGAGCCATACCACGCTCAACCCTCCCGCTGGAAGTTAGTGGGCGGGACCAGACGTACAAAAGGTGGGCCGGAGAACTCAGTTGGGAGGCAGCCGCCGGAGGAGCCAGACCCCTCCTGTCAGCTCCCGAGCTGGGAGGCTGCTGCAGACCCCAAGGGAGCCGAGGAGTGGCCAGGACCACCAGGGCCATTTACAAACCCGAGCACGGAGGAACTGCAAGTGCTGACAGAGGCCTTCTTCCCCGATGACCAGGACGACCCTCTCCAGAGCCAGGTACACCCCGAGGGGGAGTTGGGAAGTGGCCCAGGAGTAGCCGATTCCTGTCTGGCTGCAACGCTGACAGCAAGCGAGTCAGCGTGTTGCGGTCAGGACCCCGCTGACCCAGTGGCAGACCGCTCTGCCACTGCTAGGGCCCTGGGCTGGGACGCAGTGGAGTGGTGGGCCTGCGTCCCCCCTGCCACCCCAAGCTGTGGGGGGCAGTCTCCCTGTCTCTTAGGCAAGAAGCCTGCGCCTGTCGGCCCTCCGCCAGAGCTAGGAGGCCCAACTGTTTGCTGCTCAGCCTGATTACAGGCCTGAGCCCGAGACTCTTTACTGCCCCACCCTGACCAGGGGCTCTGGCTCCATAACTGTGTTTGTTGTTCGTCCCTGATCACAGGCCCAAGCTCACGTCTCCCATCGCCCCACTGATTCCGCACGTCAGGCGACCCCCGGAGACATAGTGGGGCAAATGAGCCGCCCACAGACCAGGAGGAGCCACTCTCCCCCAACGGACTACAGTTACTAATATGTATTTCTCGAGCCACTGTCTTTTCTGTTTTGTTTTTTGCATTTATTTAATTCCTCTTTCTGCCCCTCCTTGTTACCCTCCCATGCTGGGAATTTCCTTCCCACTCCTGTAGAATATGTACTGGGAAGCGACACCCTACCCCTGGATTATATAACGTTCGCTGCTTCGATTATGCAAGAACTATATGCTGCTCAGGAGAATTTGCAATGTCTCATTTATTCACAAAGCAACTTTACATTTTATCCAGTACATTTTAACAATGGTGGCTCTGATAATTAAATGTGTCTCTTGGAATATAAAGGGGTTTAATAACCTTATTAAAAAGTACTCAATGCTTTAAAAAGATACTATTAACATTGCCATGCTCCAGGAGACACATCTGACAGAACCTGAAGCTTGTAAACTGAAGAGCAATTGGATAAGCCTCTCAATTTCTAGTTGCTTTAATTCGAAAGCGAGGGGTGTTGCTATACTAACACATAAAAAGGTGAATGTTAGTATTCTGAGCACAGGGTCTGACAGTGAGGGCAGATTTGCTGTGCTCAAAGCTGAAATCGGCAATTCTATAATCATCTTTGCCAATCTCTGTGGGCCAAACCAAGATGATCCCATTTTTTCTCCTAATTTTTTAGGAGTATTAATGACATGGGCCACCATCCTATTATTATAGCTAGAGAGCTTAATGGAAATCTAGACCCTGTCCTTTATAAATCTTCTCCTTCATATAAAAGCACAAATATTTGTCAGGTACTTCACATATACATGGCTGATTTAGGTTTACAGGATGTGTGGAGACTGGGTAATCCTAAAGCCAGAGCCTACAGTTTTTTTCCCCCACAGCTCATTCAACATATTTAAGATTTGAACTACAGGTATTTCTTAATAGCGTTGCAAGACTTGATCAATTCTGTCACCAGTTGTGGCATTGGTACTGTTATATCTGACCATGTGCCTATTCATATGTCTTTTAGGCCCCCAGGGTATGCACCCCCAACTAAAATGTGGAGATTAAATACTTCTCTGCTGTTTGATGCATCATTTGTTAACTCCATCCAGCAGGAGTTTGAAGTTCTTTTTTTAAAACAAATGCCCCCACTGCTTCATCAGCTGCCACACTTTGGGAGGCCTTTAAAGCCTTCATCAGAGGCTGTATCATCTCTTATGCCACCTTTAAAAAGAAATGGAGAGACCATAGAATTGATAGCCTTGCAAAGGAAATTAAGGCCTTGAACATAGACTCTGCTTCTGCCCCCTCCCCAGAGAAACGCAGAACCCTCAGCAATCTAAGATATGAACTCAACAAATTTCTGTCCCAAAAGGGTGAGTTTGTTTTATTCTGTTTGAAGCAAAACTATTAGAAATCTGGTGGGAGAGCTGGCAAGCTGTTGGCATACAGACTTAAACAAAAGGCTAACAGAAATAAGATTGCTGCTATTCACAACAGTAGCAATAAATTATATACTACACAGTCAGACATAGGTGCTGGACCTGGGGGGTGGTTTCCATTATATACAAGGTTTACAGTTTGGTTCAATGGCTCTCAGCACCCCGACTATAAAAACTGTTCGAGCACCCCTGCAATCAGATATTAATAAATATTTATTTAGCTGAAGAGGGAATTGGTAAAGATAACTTTTTTATTGGATTGTTTCTTCCACAAGTCTCTGACTCTCAGAAGGAACTTTTCGATGCCCCACTAGAAATCGCAGAACTGATTCAGGCTCTAAAAGAAATGAAGGTCAAAAAGTCTCCTGGCGCAGATGGGTTCCCAATTGAATTCTACAAAAAATTATCTGAGACTTTAACACTAGGTTACTACAAATGTTCAATGAGGCCAAGAATGAGCAAACTTTCCCACCTACTCTGAGAGAAACTGTAATGTCAATTATTCCTAAACCTGTGAAAGAACATGGAGATTTTAGCTAAAGCTCTTGCTATGTGAATGGACAAAGTTCTCACACATTTTACACATAAATCAGGTAGGCGTCCTTCATAATAGATGTGGCTCAGAGAATTTGCATCAACAGATTGCTATTATTGCCTCTTTGAGAAATTCTAAAGAACCCGTAGCTGTCATTTCTTTAGCTGCTCAAAAGGCCTTTGACCACACTGATACCAGACACCTCTGTGTTCCTGGGGAACCAGGGTGCAGTATCCAGCCGGACTCATGAAAGAGACCCCCCCCCCCGCCTCTGCTTAAACCAAAACCCATCAGAAAAAGAAAACTTGCAGAGAGCAGTGAAGGGCGTTGGGAGACACACCTAGACCCCTCCTGACAAGGGTGACAAGATTAAGACATCTCCATTAGCATACAGAATGGAGAGCAAAGACAACTCCCCTAGCCTCATCTGCATGGAAGATGGGACAGGAAGACATCTCAATTTACATACAGCCTGGAGAACAGAGAACCACACTGAATTCTGGGACCAGAAAAAGCAGGGAAGCACTGCATCCTGGGAATCTCTGCTCCAGATGCTAATGAACCTACGCCTGCACACACACCCAGCTCAGCAGTTATCAGACCAATTCTAGTAATGAATCCTTAATTGATATCCAAATACTGAAGCAGCCTAGTTGCATTGTGAGCTCCCTGGAAGAAAACACCACCATAGCCAAGAGTGATCAGCTCCTATTGTCTAGTCTAAAGAAAACCCTTGAGTCATCAGCTTACCTAGAAACAAATCTAGTGTTCTCCCTTGAACCATTGTAATTTCTCTACAAAAATCCCTACTCACCCTCTAGTCAGGGTTCTGATGCTTAGATCCAAACTATGCATCAGTTCCACTGGAACTCCATCTTCTGACTGATCATGCTGGGGGCTCTGCCTATTTCCAGCATTCAGGACCCTCAGCTACCACCATCACCTGGGAACCCCGACCAGTTCAAGCCTCATGGAGTGGGTGAGATCCCCCCCCTCTTTCTCTCTCTCTGTTTTCCTTTCTACCTTAGGTATTAACCTTTAATCATGTATGTTAGGTTGGTTTAGTCCTCCTTGTGTAGTTATCACTATTATTCAATAAATAACGTCTATGGTTATGTTGGTTGCTTCTCTCTCTCTTGCTGAACTTTACTCGTTTGTGTTTTTAGCTTCCCCCATTCACTCTACAGCAACGCTTCTTTTACCTAAGCTAAAGATCCCTGCAGCGCCCAAAATACTGTGGGGTTTGCTCATCGAGTAGGTTACTGCCAGTACAATTGTGATGTGAGAGTGGGGATAGGGACGTGCTGAATTTGGGACGCATAAGGGTAACAGCTTGAAAATGCTGCTTGACCCAGTCCATGGAGCCCAGGGGCATATAAGGAGAGACAGCTTGAAAGTGCTGCTTCATCCAGCCCAGTGAGTCCAGAGACATATAAGGGGTCAGCTTGACAGTGCTGATTGACCCGGTCCGCTCAGACTTGCTCTGTTAATGTACGTGTGGGTGTGGGGGTGTTCATCTGGTTCTGGGGTGGGAGTAACCCAGCCTAGGGACCCTAGGTCCTGCAAGATAGCTCCATTGGGAGGGGACTTGCAGAAGGGAGAAGTAGAGCTCCATATGTAAACACAAGTGACACAAGCAGTACATTGACAGGATTACAGAACCCCCTTCCCCAGAGGAGTAACCCGAATAAATGAGCATACCCCAAAGTAATGGGCAAATCTGGTAACAACACAGCCTGGGACAATCTTTTTTACATATTAGCAAAATTTGGATTTGGTAAACAATTTATTGCTTGGTGTAGCGGGGTGGTCACCTGTTCCTGCCTGGAAAGGGTTAAAGCGAGCCCTGCAGAGGGCTGAGGCTGTGAAGGAAAGACCTAGGCTGATTGGGGAAGCAGCCGCAGCTGGGCCACGCCCCAATCAGGGCCCAGTTGGCCCTATAAAGGCTTGAGCCAGGAGCAAAGACTCAGTCTCTCTCTGTGTTCAGAGAGAGGAGGGCCTGGCTGCAGGGAGCTTAACTAAGTGCCTAGAGTGGAGCAGGGCTGGGGAAAGGCCAAGGGAGCTGGGGAGCTCTGGCCTAGGAAAGCACCAGGCAGGCCTGCTAAGGCCTATTAGGTACTGGGTTGCAGGGGGCAGCCCATGGGTAGGCAGAGGCAGCAGGTCCGAACCCCTTTGCCTGTGATGAGTGACTTATATTGCAGTCTGCCCCAGTGAACGGGGGCTAGATGGAGACTGGGCAGTAGCCAAGACAGAGGTGAAGTGGGGCTAGTGGGTGGGGGTTCCCCTGGGAGGGGGAGACCCAGAACTGGGGGGGTACTGCCAGGGGGCAGCACCAAGGCAGAGGGACATGGGGGCCCAGCGGTAGCGGACCACTGGCCGACAGAGGGCGCTCTAAGGCTGGGAGAGCTAATTCCTGAGGACAACCAGCAGGAGGTGCCACTGGGTGAGTCTGCGCATTGCTATACTTGGATTGAACTTTTATATTCGAACACAGCTTCCAGGGTAGTCACCAAGGATATTACGTCTGCCCCCTTTCCATTACATAGAGGTACTAGGAAGGGCTGCCCCCTTTCTCCTTTACTGTTTGATCGAGTTGTAGAAACTTTAACCATTGCATCCAAGCCAATCAGCGTATTCATGGTAGCTGGGTAGGCTGAACAAAGCATAAAATTATGCTCTATGTCAGTGATTCTCAAACTTTAGTAACCCAAGGACCCACATTTTGATTTAAAATTTTGCTGTGGACCCCCAAGGCCCCCACTCAGCCCCAGGCCCCACCCCCTCTCCACCCCTTCCCCCAAAGCCCCACCCTGCCCCACCTTTTCCTGCCCACGCTCCACCCCTGCCCCTCCTCTTGCCCGTTCTTTCTGCCCCCTCCCCCGAGTGCCTCCATCCCCCCTATCCCCCTCCCTCCCAGCATCTCTTGCACACCAGGGAACAGCTGTTACCCGGTTTGCAGGAGGTGCTGAGGGGGAGAAGTTAAGGGACGGGGAGGAGTTGATCAGCAGGGCCCGCGGACCCTCTGGAGTACCCTCACGGATCCCCAGGGGTCCGCGGACCTCAGTTTGAGAAACGCTGCTCTATGTGAATGATGCTCTTGTATTTGTATCTATGCCCGAGGTTACCATTCCTCCCCTTCTAACCACTATTAATAAGTTTGGACTCTTCTCAGGATATAAAATGAATTGGGGTAAATCAGTAATTTTAGGAATTATCAACTATGCCCACAAAGGCCTTTTCTCAAATTGGGACTTTCAATGGCAATCCTCCTATATGAAATATTTAGGAATACTGATTCCCCAAAATATTCGGGACATCCTTAAGGCAAACATAGAACTAATTATTGCCCAAGTGGATCTGGGGAGATGAAGTTTGTTAATCCCCAGTTTGTGGGGTAAAATTAATACACTGAACATAAATGTCCTTCCTAGAATTTTGTATGTTCTGGGGGGTCTCCCTATTTCTGTGCCTCAAACTTACTTTGAGAAATTCAATAATATTTTCAGAACGTTCCTTTGGGACTCAGGTAAGAAACCTTACCTGACTCTGAACATACTACTGTTCCCTCTATCACTGGGAGGATTTCATTTTCTCAACTTGGAAAATTATCCTGTTGCCTTTCTCTTAAGCCAAGCATCTTTGTGGCTGTTAGATATGACCCCACAGACCCCACCTTGGGTTCCGATTGAACAAGAATTGGTACACCCTCTCCCCCTGTCTGGCATTGTAGGATCAAATTATTATAGATTTGATGGCTCCAGAGCTCCCACAATAGCAGCTGTGAGGCAAGCTTGGTCAGAGTTGGCTAGAAAATTCTGCTCCCATCCACTCTTCTATGCAGAGGTGGCCCTATGGAGCAATCCTATCCTTAAACTCGGTGGCAAAACCTGGATGTGGTGGGATTGGATGGACAATGGAACTGAGATTCTATCACAGCTAATTGACAATGATACATTTAAACCATTTCTAGTATCTTCAGCAACAGTTTGGCTTGCCCTGCTCCAGAGCATGGAAATATCTCCCGTGAAAGCTCTTGCTTATGAATGTATTTGGACGGGATGCATTGGGAGCTCCAGAACCTCTGGAACTTTTATTATTTTGGAGGAAACTCCCTGGGTTTACTTGGCCAGTGGTATTCTTTGATGATTTTCTGGCCCCCAAAGCTGCCAAAGACTGACAATTTGAGAGTTGCTTGGAGTAGAGATTTGGATACACATCTCTCTCTGACCCAATGCAATACAATTGTATCTAATGTTAAAAAAGCAACTTTAGACCTGAGACTAAGGGTATGTCTACACTACCGTGGTAGTTCGACGGCTGGCAATCGAACTTCCGGGTTCGATTTATCGCGTCTGGTCTGGACGCGATAATTCGAACCAGGAAGTGCTCGCCGTCGACTGCGGTACTCCACCTCAGCGAGAGGAGTACCGCGGAGTCGACGGGGGAGCCTGCCTGCCGCGTGTGGACCGCGTCTGAACCGCGGTAAATTCGAACTAAGGTATGTCGACTTCAGCTACGTTATTCACGTAGCTGAAGTTGCGTACCTTAGATCGAATTGGGGTGTTAGTGTAGACCAGGCCTATGGCTTATTCACCAAAAGACACTTTTTTGAATATACTGGTCCCCACATAGACTAATGGTAATGGGCCTCATAAACGCTGACTGCTGTTGGAAGCGTAACTCCATATATTTTGTATCAAGAATTTCTGGTGTGAGGTGGGCCAAGGAGTAATTTGATATAGGATGCTAAGTTGGAGCCCTCCTTCTTAAGTTTCATTCTTGGATATATTCCTGATACCTGGAGGTTACCTGATAACAAGGCAGCATGGTTCCAATGTGCAGTTTTCATTGCTAAAAAATTAATCCTGGAAAAGTCGATCCCTATCAAATATTGATGCCTGGCTGAGTGACATGGCTGACCTCGCAGCTAATGAGTTACTGGCATTCCGCAGAAAGGGAATACTCGAAAAATCTAAAGCAATTTGGGCTGACTTCTTAGAGGTTTATGATTAATGTAGACCCTGAAGATAGATATGTCACTTCCCCTCCCCTCCCTTTATCCTAACCCTCTTTATTTACTTTGCATATTATAAGAAATCTGGTATTTTGGTGTATGGAAAAATTAATAAAGATGAATAATAATAAAAAGAAACATTGTGATAACCAGTCTGATTTCCCCCCTTAATTACATCCTTTTTCACCTATACCCCCCACCCCTTGCACTACCCTACATGTTCTGTATCTTGCCTGATCCTATGTATTACCATAAGGAATATGTCCTAGATTCAAAAGTCCAGTGTCTTGTTACTGAAAGTCATGCAGTGACTTGAAGCAAGCTGAGAAAAGAATACAGGGAACATAGTACGGGGAACAACATGGTGGGGAGGGTTGCTGATAGTCCTGTTAGATTAGTTTGCCCCTTTCTTCTCTGCTCATTGATTCTCTCCAGGGTGGATCCAAGAGGGACTCTCCAATGGATCCATTACATGCTTCTCACACCAATGTTGGCGCACAGTGTAGGAAAACAGTCTCTTCCATCCCTCTCTGTCACTAGCTGCTGCTTCCATCTGCTCTATGCTGTTGAGGTCAATTGTTCTGCCCTCCCTGCTAAGGGGTCTCCTTAATGCTTCTCCTGGGAGCCCTCATTTCCTCATTCCAGTTGGTGGTTGAGTGTAGTGAGTGCTGTGACTGCCCTTTCTATCCTTTATATCCTTCTTTTGTGAGGTCTCAATTGGCTAGCATGGTGCTGCCCAGGTAGGTGAACTGTTCTACTCTCTTGATGTCTTTCCCTCTAATATGATGTTATTGCTTGATGTCTTGGTTTCAGGGATGTTTGTTTTCTGCAAGCTGAGCCAGAAGAAAAATACAGCTGCAGGCAGCAAGGTGTACCAATAACCTAAGCAAGTGAGAAGCAGCAAACACCCCATCTTGGGGTTCCTTGTAGCCCTGGCTGCAAATACTGATCTCTTCCCAATGGCCCCCAGCCTCCTCTGTTTCCTAAGCAGACTAATTATAGCGCACCTGTAAGAGGGGAGGGTGATACTGTACTGAGATAACAAGTCCTTGTTGACCTGCTAGGCCGTGATTTCCCATTTTGTATGTGTGCAACTGATTGTTCCTTCCTAAGTGGAGTACTTTGCATTTGTCCTTACTGAATTTCATCCTATCTACTTCAGACCATTTCTCCAATTTGTCCAGATCACTTTGAATTTTAATCCTATCCTCCCAAGCACTTGCAACCCCTCCCAGCTTGGTATCATCCACAAACTTTATAAGTGTACTCTGCATGCCATTATCTAAATCACTGATGAAGATATTGAACAGAACCGATCCCTGCGAGACCCCACTTGTTATGCCCTTCCAGCATGACTGTGAACCACTAATAACTACTCTCCGGGAACTATTTTCCAACCAGTTATGCACCCACCTTATAGTAGCTCCATCTAGATTGTATTTCCCTAGATTGTTTATGAGAAGGTCATGCAAGACAGTATCAAAAGCCTTACTAAAGGCTTATCTGAAAGAGTTGTTAGCATCAGTGGGAGTTATTGGGTGTACCAGTCTCTTAGGGACTGTACATTTAAATCCAGATAGTTCCCACTGATTGCTGCTTTTTGTTAATCAAATACAGATGTTTGACTGTAACTATTGTTAAAGCATCTGACTGTTGCTGGAGTGGTTTCAGAATAAGAATCTGAGCTGTGTGTAAGGCTGGGGTAGGGCTCAGGCCACTGGTGGAGAATTCAGCCTTACATAATGCTTACAGTAATTGCTGTGCGGAGTGGCAGCTAGAAACATGCCTTCCCAGCAAGGGCGGTCAGCTCAGCTAATGTCTCTGCAGCGCCAACAAGGTAGCCAGGTCAGCTGACTTCTCATCACTAACAACAGGGGGACAGTGATTGGGGCTTCTGAGCGAGGTGATGCAGCCAGGCCTGCATTCCTTTTGACACATCAGCCCTCTGATACAGCTAGATCTCGGCCAGGGAACTGTTCAGGATAAGCTCTGGGGAAGGATCCCTGACTTGACAAGTGCACTCAGAACTGTTACTGTTTGGCCTTCACCTCCGCTAATTACTCAATGTTCAGCCAAGCCGGAGGAGACACAGCTCCATGGAAGGGCAGGGGGCGGGGCTGGGGGTTCTGTTCCTTTCCTCGCTGTGGTTCCTGGCAGAGCCCGGAACCACAGGGCTCTCCCGGGAACGGCAGCGGGGAAAGGAGCAGAACATGGGGCCACCGGGTGGCCCCATGCTGCAGCTCCTCTGGTGTGGCTGTATTGGCCCCAGCCCCACCCCAGCCCTGTCCTCCGGCGAGGCTGCTGTACAGACGGAGGAGACCCTGCGTGGAAGGGCTGGGGGGGGGGGTACAGCTGTGCCGGAGGAGCTGCCGGTGTGAGGCCGCTAGGCGGACCCACATTCTGCTCCTCCTGTGTCTTTTCGGTATGCCGTACCAGCTATAAATATCTTGTCTTCAGGCAGGGATAGTTTCTCACTGTGTCTGTGCAGCACCAGCTCAAAGGGCCCCTGGTCTCGGTTAGGGTCTGTGGGTTCCCCTTGATACAAATAATGAATAGTAACTTTTCATCTAGGGTAACCAGATGTCCCGATTTTATAGGGACAGTCCCAATTTTGGGGGCTTTTTCTTATATAGGCTCCTATTACCCCCTACCCCGTCCCGATTTTTGACGCTTGCTCTCTGGTCACCCTATTTTCATCACTGCTGATTTGAGCTCAATTAGACCCAGTAATCTAGAGATGAAAATTCCATTCTCAATAACCCCAAAGCAAACTGGCCTCCCGAAAGAAAGCCTTTCCATGCAAGGGTGTTCGGTTTTGTGCGAGTAGAAAGTTGGCAACCCTAGTCGTGAGGCCTACAAAAAAACTTTACAACAGTCACCACGGCCTGTCACCTTGACCGGTATGGTCTCATTCTTTCTTTAGCCGCTTGTATTCCAAAATAATTGTCCATACACATATTGGAACCAGCTGAACAAAATCAGTTTTAATTCGCACCTTATGTTCTGGTGCGAGTTTGAGTGTTTAGATCGGCTTGAAATTACAACAGTTGGCTGGTAAAGGCCAGTGCACCCAAAATGTATTTGCTTCCCCAATCGCTGGTTCTATGCTAGCTCAATAGGGTGCCGCAGCTTTGCAAGTACTGTCATTCCGAACGCCTTCCAAAGGAGCTAGTGCTGAACCCCTATTTATATCTTGTGGGGAGAAGGGGAGTAAAACACATTGCTCTGCATTATTGGGGAGTAGATGACTACTGAGCAGGAATGCCCTTTACCTCTTTCCCTTTTATGTGTAGTCAGTGCAGGTCTAATAGACGTGCTTGGAACCGGAACAGTAGAGTCATCAGCAATGCAATTCTCCCCACACTACCTACCTATACACTCAGCCTTTAACCCTAAGATGCGCACCTCCAAGCAAGGTAGGTAGCTCAGTCTATGGCCTGCTCAGGCCTTTGCTTCCCTGCCATGATTGCTAACAGGGTGTGCATTTTGGGTGTCTTTTTTATGGGGACACTGACATATTGGGGACTGGATTGAAATAGACTCATTTCACACAAGCTACTAGATCAGGGGTGGGCAAACGTTTTGGCCTGAGGGCCACATTGGGTTTCTGAAATTGTATGGAGGGCCGGTTAGGGGAGGCTGTGCCTCCCCAAACAGCCAGGCGTGGCCCAGGCCCCTATCCGACCCCCCTTGCTTCTTGCCCCCTGACAGCCCCCCTGGGACACCTGCCCCATCCAACCCCCCCTGTCCCCTGACTGTCCCTGGACCCCCCCGCCCCTGACTGCCCCCCGCTGCCCCATCCATCCCCTCCTCTCATTGCTGATGCCCCCCGAGACCCCTGCCCCATCCAACCACCCCTTCTCCCTGATGCCCCCAGAACCCCTGCCCCTGACTGCCCCCCACTGCTCCATCCAACCCCCCTCCTTCCTGATTGCCCCCCTGAGACCCCTGCCCCCATTCAACCCCCCTGTTCCCTGTCCTCTGACCACCCCAACCCCTATCCACACCCCTGCCTCCTGACCACCACCCCAAACAACCCTGCCCTCTATCCACCCCCCCCCCGCTCCCTGCCCCCTTACCGTGCTGCCTCGAGCACCGGTGGCTGGCGGTGCTACAGCCGCCCAGAGCACCAGGACAGGCAGCTGTGCCACCTGGCTCGAGCCAGCTACGCCACCGCGCAGCACAGAGCACCGGGTCAGGCCGTGGCTCTGCAGCTGCGCTGCCTGGCAAGAGCTCGCAGCCCCGCCGCCCAGAGCATTGCGCCAGCAGTGCAGTGAGCTGAGGCTGTGGGGGAGGAGGGAGAACAGCAGGGGAGGGGCTGGGGGCTAGCCTCCTGGGCCAGGAGCTCAGGGGCTGGGCAGGAGGGTCCCGCGGGCCGGATGTGGCCTGCGGGCCGTAGTTTGCCCACCTCTGTACTAGATGACAATAATTTTCATTCCCTACTGACCTGGTCCCAGTTTGTACAGGGGGAAAGGTTATGTGTCTTATTATCCAGTCTGCCACCAGATTATCCTTATAGTGAATTCTGAACTCCTTGTTTGCTGGACTTAATGTGTGGGTGCTGGGTGGTGTTGGGGGCCTGTGATATGCTGGGAGTCAGACTAGATGATCTGATGGTCCCTTCTGGCCTTAAATTCTATTGGTATGTCTACATGGCCATAAAACACCTGCAGCTGGTGTCAGCTGACTTGGGCTCCAGCTGTGGGGTTATAAAACTGCTGTGTAGACATTTGAGCTCAGGCTGGAGCCCGGGGTCTGGGATCCTGTGAGTGGGGTGAATCCCAAAGCCCGGGCTCCAGCCTGAACTAGAACATCTACACTGCAGTTTTAGAGCCCTGCAGCCCTAGTTGGCTGATACAGGCCAGTCATGGGTGTTTTATGACAGTGTAGACATGCACTATGACCCAAGGCTGGAACCCACTTGTAGCTCGGCTACAGAGTGTGCCAATAAGAAACTAAAATAATCCTTTGCCGTCCTCTAGTGGTCCAATTAAGAAATGTAATTAACATTCAGTTATAGCCGGCAATATTATGTATCTTCTACTATCACACCACAACTTATTGCAATAAATCTGCAGCCTCTACCCTAGGAAAATGTCTACTCCAGGTAGCTGAAGAAATCACTGTGAGCCAGTCCTATTCCCTTTGCCTCAGGTCATGGCCAGCAGGATCTAAGAGGGCAGAAAAGGATAATATTATTTTCCTTTCCTCTGCTGGTCGGACAGCAGTAGATGCATTTTAATGAGGGACATGGTGTGTGGGGGAGCTGTCAGATGGAATGCTGAGGTACTGGGACAGGCTGCAAAAGGGGTTTTGCAGACCTAGGACTTACAGAGAAAGGATGGCCCAGTGGTGAAGGCACTAGGCTAGAATTTAGGAGAGTAGGTTTAAAATCTCTGCTCTGCCACAAACACCCTGTGTGACCTTGGGGCAAGTGGCTTAGGCCAGATCCTCAAAGGTGCCTAACTCCCCTTGACAGCAAATACCACCAGGAATCTGGGCCTTAGTCTCTCTGTCTCTGTTCCCCATCCGTACAATGGCGAGAATAGCACTGCCCTGCTTTGCAGTGGATAAATAGACGAAAGAGAGATAGAGATGCAAGCCCATGTAGATATGATTGTAAAGTCGATTCCTGTAGCTAACAGGAAACTGTAACAAATAAGAGGGGAAACGGAGAAGATGAATCGGGGATCCTTAGAGACAGTGGCGCCAGAACAGGGTGGCGCCAGAACAGGCCTGGCCTGTCCACTTTTCGCCATGGCAGACCCCTTCCCCTCCTCTTCCTCCTGTGTCCCCGCCCCCTGGGCTTCCCACCCAGGGCAGATGGAGGTGGAGAGTCTGTGCCGGCTCCCCAAAGCTGCCTGCATGGTGCTTACCCCGAGCCAGTTCTTGCCAAGGGGCGGGGCCATGGTAAGAGCTGCATGGGCAGCTGTGGGGAGCCACAGTGGACCCTCCACCTGCCCGTGGTGCCGGGACCCTGAGCAGCCTCCGGCCCATGTCCCCACCGCCTGAGCCTCCACCCAGGGGGGATGGAGAGTCCATGCCATGGCTCCCCACAGCTGCCCACGCAGGTCTTACCATGGCCTGGCTGCGGCTCCAAGGCCCCGCCCCCTGGCCTAAGCCAGGTCAGGGTAAGAGCTGGCAGGTAGTTGTGGGGAGCCTGGGTCCCTCCACCTGCCCTGGGCAGAGGGCTTGGGAGGGGGACACTGGCAGGGGGCTGCTTTCGGCCCCTGGGTGGCAAGGGTGGGCTCCTCAACCCTGCTGTGGGTTCCGGCTTGGCTGGGGTGGGGACTCTGGTGGAAGAGAAGTGGTGGGGGCAGGGCCCTGGGGGGGAAGAGGAGGGGTGGGGATGGGGGCAGGGCCCCCTGGCTCCCCCGCTTTTGGGAAGTCTCTGCCGCCCTTGCTTAGCAAAGTGATAATTAAAGGGTGGCCTGAAGAAATAAGCAGCTGCTCTCTAAGTATAAGGGACCATTGCAACTGCAGCCATGAACTTACTATGGTAGATGGGGGTGATTTTCAAGGGCAGTAAGGTTGTAATTCCAATGAGCCTCTGAAAAGAAATGCTGCAGAAGATCCACGAAGGTCATTTAGGAACTGAGACATGCAAACGACAAGCACGACACTGGGCAAAGGGGCGGGATATAGTAAGTGTCACCTCTTCCCCCACTAGAGAGACGTATGAGGTGATCCAGAAAGGAGGAGATGACTAGGACTGAGCAAGAATGACATGGTGCTCTCAGCAGAGAGGGACGTCTTGGCTGGGAAGTAGGTCTAGAGATAGGTAGGACAATAAGGTGCCCTTGGAGGGATAATTACAAGCTGGACCCTAAGTGGTGCTGGTGAGCTCTGCACCCAGGGAAGGAGAGTGATTTAACCTGGAAGTGAAGGGGGACAAATGAAGCAGTGTAGGCTTGGGACCTTGAGTGGGCACTGCATAATGTTTAGGGGTCCTGGGCTGGCTTGCAGAGAGTGAAAAGAAGCCCCCCTAGCTCTTTATTCTCCTGCCTTAGGGGAGGGAATGGTTGCACAGACACTTGAGGTAGGGGGCTGTGGCCACATGGAGGGGTGAAGGACTGTTGGGGGACTCTGCAGGAGTAGCTGTGGCTCAGAGAGGGCCAAGAATGGCTTACTGGAGCCCTGTCTTCTTTGAGAACCTTGCTAGCCCAGAAAGGGGGATACTACTACTTTAGGTGGAGGGTTGAATTGCCCTATCCCCAGAGGGAGAAGGTGGAGTGGTAACGACACAGCGCTGAGTTAGGGAAGGTTCCTGTCACGCAGCTTAGGCAGACAACACAAACACATGGGACACTCGGCAGAAAACTGTACTTTAGAACCTTGATCTTCTATAGACTAAAATGCTGGGCTGGGCTTGCAGGGTGCAGAGAAGTGAGCTTTGAGGAGGGATTTCAGAACAGGAGGGATGGGTGCCAGCCTGGTACATCGGGGCAAGGGGGGAGTTCCCAGCAGTAGGGAAGAAAGCAGGCAGGGTAGAGTGAAAGGAGGTTTGGTGGGAATTGCTGGCAGAGCCAAAAGGGTGAGGGGGAAGGGATGAGATTGGGCCTGGAGAGGTAGCTGGGGGCAGAGCTGTGTAGTGAAGGTATTTAAAAAACAAAATAAAGCCACCAAAGAAGTGAAGCAAAAAATCTGCCAAATCTTTGGTCTGAATCCCAGATCGCTCTGGCTAAAGGGCCTAGTGGAAGGTGAAAACGTCACTGGACCCAGCCGAAGACGCAACTTGCACAGGATATTGTTGTTTAGAATCCAAAAAGCCTCATTTCCCCTGTCTTCCTTCCTATATACAGGAGCGGTCCTTTCTCAGTACAGGATTTCCTGGAACAATTGATGCAGCTGTCTCAACACCAACACAAGAACTACAGTAAAAGGAGTACGAACCGGAGATGGGGGCGATGGAGCCCCAGGTCACACACAGGGAGCGCTGCCCTACGTTCCCCTTACTCAGACTTCAAATCCAGCCCTTTCTCTCAGCTTTTGAGCCAAGCTCAACATAAATAAACCAGTTCATATGGAATAAATGTCAATGCCACAGATCAGGAGGCGCTGTTTGTTTAGCAGCATTTTTTTGGGATGGGGGTGTAGTGGAGGGAGCAGCTGCCAGGCCTGGAGCATGGCGATAGGGAGATCGTTAAATGTTTGAAAATGTCATTTCACCACAAAGGCTCGGGAAAAGCAATTAATAAGCCCCACTGATGCCAGCGCACACTGATGCGTGCTGTGTGCACTGGTGCTCTCTAACTCCACTTCGAACGCAAATGCTCAGGGTGAGTGCGTTTCACATTGACTCCTGGAGATCGATGGCACATGCTCTGGTTTGCTCCTGAGTCTGTGCGCTGCCCTGTCCTTAGGGGAGATTCCCTTAGATCTGTGCTCTTTACCTGCCTTTTCCTGGGCAAACAGGCTTGGTTTGTCTCTGGTCCCAGAATAAATTTAATCTGGATAGCTTTGTTTGCTGCAGCCTTGAATTAGCATATCAATAGTTACATATTCCCAAATCACAGGGTGAACATCTCTGCCTAATGTGTCGCCCTCTCTCTTTATTTTCTAATTGTAAAAGGTGGTTCACCCATTTTCCAGTGATTCCCTTTGACCAGTAATTTCTCCTCAACAGCAACTATGAACTCTTGAAACCTAAGTGATGCATTGCAGCTGGAATGGGCTCTGATGCAAGAGGAATGAAGACCATAGAAGTACCTGGCTGGATAGATAGATCGAATGCTCTGTGAAACAGGTGCATTTCAGAAGGAAGATGTCATGGGTAGCCTGGCCCTTTTAAGGAGAATCTGGGCCCAGGCTACCTGCAAGGAGATCATTGAAAGGGAGTGAGCCCATCTGGGCAGTTCATTGAATAATGAGCACCTGGGCCTGATGAAAGGCTATCAGGGCTCAGTTGCAGGGAGGTGCTCCTAGAGAGAAGTTATCTGAGACCCTAGCAGAGGGACTGGAGCCTGTCAAGCTCTCTAAGCTGACAGGTGAAAGGAATGAGTACAAAGGGGGGAAAAGCTGCCTGAGGCCTACAGCTGGCCTGAAGCATGACCGTGCTCTGGGAGGAGAGCTGGGGGACTCCTGGATTAAGATGAGGAAGACTCCTTGATACACCAGCTCCATGAGGAGGGCTGGGGACACCTGAACTTTGGAGAGGTTGCTTGTCAGCATAAGTCCAGGGCTGAAGAAGTGTTGGACCTGAGGGGCTAATGAGGATGGATTTTCTTGGTAATTCTGGAAAATGAGATAATAAATGAGACCATGTGCACCTTATTCTCCATTCCTGGATCTGAGTAAATCATTGCAAGACCACCAGGAGAGAAAGAAGGAATCCAGCTGGTAAAGCCACATTGTGCCACAAAGGGGTGCACTTGAGGGCGCCACCCTGTGACAAGCGGTACTACAAGTGGAATTCTGAGACACCCTCCCATCAAGGAGGGATGCCCAAGCAGCACGGTGCAGATGTCTTCCTTGGCTGTGATACAGTTATCCTCCAGCATCAGCATATGGAGGGCCAGCCAGAGCAGCAGCAGTTCCAGCTCCAGTTTTTGGGAGTGCCCAAAAACGGAAGAGGCCTGTGGAGGACGTTCCATGAGAGGTGAGAATTGATAGTCATTGACACTGAAAGGGACAAAGGCACCAGGCTGGACCAACTGAATGAATTGACTGCGAAGAAGTGGGGCGATCAGGACGGGTTTGCCCCTACAATAACAAAGATGATAAAGATGGCCTGGTTGCACGGAGCACTAGAGGAACTGGGGGGAGCTAAGCAGTTCAAGACACCGGGCCACAAACTGCTGAGGCTCGGCCTATTGTGAAGTCTGAACAAAGGACTGAGGGGATCCAGTTGGGCAAGGAAGGATGATGCCCTGGGGACAGACTGTTTTGGTAGTGGGGAGAACTGGCACATAGAAAGGTGTTGTCCTGCTAAGAATTTCAATGTTGGGCAAATGGACTGTAATTAGGGGGAAGCTAGAACCTACAAGAATAGATGAATAGGGGATAGTCCAGGAAATAGGCTGGGGTGTAAAATTAAAAGTGGGAAGACGGCCATGGGTTTCACTCTTCCCACTGGTTAGGGAAGATACCCTGACACCACTTTCAGCCCCAGAGGGTGAGAGATTGGGGAACTCAAATAATCTGGTAAAGGAACTAGGTCAGACCCAAGACCCGAAGCTATTTTGCTCAAGAGGGGTTCAAGCAACTGCCCTGGGGGATGACAAGATCTGGGGCTGAGCATGCCAAAAAACAGATAGTCCTTTAGTCACGAGATCTGGAAGGCCAGGGAAATGCTAGCAACAAGAACTGTGATGTGGCTGTCAAAACAATTCAATAGACTGCAGGTTTGGAGGCTTTCTACCAGCAGTTGGATGGTTGGACAAAGAGTCTGGAGGCCCAAATCCAAGAAATGAGGTTGGGCTGACCAAACAGTGGGAATGAACCAGGCAAATAGAAGTAGTCCTGGAAAGGGCAAAGCTGACACGGGAAAGTGAATATATGAGGCTGGCCAATGAGATTAAGATGCCTCTACCTGATGAAGGAAACACTTCACGCTCAGGGAAGGAAGTAATTTGAGTCAGCAGATAAATTGGCAGACAGTGACGTGGGAGCCCAACTGCAGATGATGCAGTAGTAGGAAGTGACGTGCCAGAAACTGAGCCTCTCTCTTATAGAATCATAGAATATCAGGGTTGGAAGGGACCTCAGGAGGTCATCTAGTCCAACCCCCTGCTCAAAGCAGGACCTAATCCCAACTAAATCATCCCAGCCAGGGCTTTGTCAAGCCTGACCTTAAAACCTCTAAGGAAGAAGATTCCACCACCTCCCTAGGTAACCCATTCCAGTGCTTCACCACCCTCCTAGTGAAAAAGTTTTTCCTAATATCCAACCTAAACCTTCCCCACTGCAACTTGAAACCATTACTCCTTGTTCTGTCATCTGGTACCACTGAGAACAGTCTAGATCCATCCTCTTTGGAACCCCCTTTCAGGTAGTTGAATCAGCTATCAAAATCCCCCCCTCATTCTTCTCTTCTGCAGACTAAACAATCCCAGTTCCCTCAGCCTCTCTTCATAAGTCATGTGCTCCAGCCCCCTAATCATTTTTGTTGCCCTCCGCTGGACTCTTTCCAATTTTTCCACATCCTTCTTGTAGTGTGGGGCCCAAAACTGGACACAGTACTCCAGGTGAGGCCTCAGCAATGTCAAATAGAGGGGAACGATCACATCCCTCGGTCTGCTGGCAATGCCCCTACTTATACAGCCCAAAATGCCGTTAGCCTTCTTGGCAACAAGGGCACACTGTTGACTCATATCCAGCTTCTCGTCCACTGTAACCCCTAGGTACTTTTCTGCAGAACTGCTGCCTAGCCACTCGGTCCCTAGTCTGTAACAGTGAATGGGATTCTTCCGTCCTAAGTGCAGGACTCTGTCCTCTGAACCAAACACGCCCAACCTCTTCTTCTTAGTATATGCACAATGTGCCTCAAGTGGCATGTGACCAGGATTCATCACTGAATTTGGTCCTAGGTTGGATCATTAGCTTTCTCAGCTCAGGCAGGATACTGATGGGGAGTGTGACGTGAGTGCTGATTAATGCCCCCGAGGCCCAGCCTAAAACACTGGATTCCAACACTCTGAGGAAGTTCAGATCGGCATCTAGACCTGATCTCCACTCCTGCCTCTTCTATATAATGGGCCAAACCCAGAATTTGAGAAATTTTGGATCTTGGTCTGAACTTTGTGGCCTGGGGCCCATCTCTCCTCTACACTTCCCCACACTTCTCTGTAAATAATGTTTAGGCTTCCAGAAGAATTCTCAGCGTGAACTAAGATGGCCGTACTTCGTGGGGTTTGCTGCCACAGATCCTTATTCTGGTATAGGGAGAACTGGCAAAAATCCCAGTAAGAGACTGGGGGTGGGAAATGTCTTCCCTGCAAAACCAAAAGAGAGCTGTTATTTAGATGCCAAATGCCTGGGTGAATCTTAAGGCTCCCTTTTGGGATAAAGAGAGACGAGTTAGGCTCTCTTCTATGCTGCTATCCTATTGTTTAGCAACGGGTTCAGACCATGCAGTCACAGCCTGGGGTCAGCCTGCTGATCCCACACTCGGTGCTACAACTACATGGTGTTTGGTAAACAGGATGTTGATATTCTTAGCTTTCCTGTCATCCAGCCTAATAGTAGCTGTACAATGACAAGTCCTCTTGGCGTCTCCTGGCACTTTCAGTATGGAAAGATACAGTGTCGATTTCAGTCTGAGTTCTTCAGTCTCCAAGCTGCAGGTGGGCATTCCCAGAGGTCCTCTGCCAGACTTGATTAACACTTCATTTTCCATTCCACTCCAGCCTCTGAATCCCTACCCAAGCCTGGGAAAAACAGAATTGGAACTTTTTGGCACAGAAAAACAAACCAATCCTGAAATTGCTCCAGCCAGCGTTAGCTATAGACACTGTGGAATGATGCTGGAGGTCTCCATCAGGCCCCTATAGATTGAAATAGAGGTCTTTAAACCACGATTTCAGGACTTCAATAACTCAGACATAGGTTAGGGGTTTGTTACAGGAGTGGGTGGGTGACATTCTGTGGCCTGCGTTGTGCAGGAGGTCAGACTAGATGATCATAATGGTCCCTTCTGACCTTAAAGTCTATGAGTGTGTCAGGGTTCCCTCCCCACTCTAAACTTTAGGGTACAGATGTGGGGACCCGCATGAAAGACCCCCTAAGCTTATTTCTACCAGCTTAGGTTAAAAACTTCCCCAAGGCACAAATTCTTCCTTGCCCTTGGACGGTATTGCTGCCACCACCAAGTGATTCAGGAAAAGGACCACTTGGAGTTCCTGTTTCCCCAAAATATCCCCCCAAGCCCCTTCACCCCCTTTCCTGGGGAGGCTTGAGAGTAACCAAGATGAGCACAGACCAGACCCTTGGTTCTTAAAAACAGAACTTTATTATAAAGAAAAAAGTAAAAGAAGCAACCCTGTAAAATCAGGATGGAAGGTAACTTTACAGAGTAATAAGATTTAAAACACAGAGGATTTTCCTCTAGGCAAAACTTCAAAAAAGTTACAAAAAACAGGGATAAATCTCCCTCTTAGCACAGGGAAAATTCACAAGCTAAAACAAAAGATAATCTAATGCATTTCCTTCCTATTACTTACAATTTGTAATCTTAGATGCTTAGTTTAGGTATGGCTTTAGGAGATGTATTTTCCCTGCCCTGATTCCTCGCTGACCCGGAGAGAACAAAGGAACAAAGCAAAAACCTTCCCCCACAGATTTGAAAGTATCTTTTCCCCTTATTGGTCCTTTTGGTCAGGTGCCAGCCAGGTTATCTGAGCTTCTTAACCCTTTACAGGTAAAGGAGAGATTTTATGCTACCCTGAGCTGTATGTTTATGACAGGGTGTGTCTTGCAAAACACACCATCTCCTTATCTGTTGTATGATGAGTTGGCTCCATTATGCTGATTCAGAAGGAATGCCAGACACTGACTGGACCATGGGGAGTAGCCTGTGGTCCAGTGAGCTTTCCAGAATGGAGCTGAGGGCATCATGAGGGGAACTTGCCCTGCTGCTGCCCATGCTGTCTATGGGGATGAGGATCAGCGAGTTAGAGCTTTTGGTTCCAACCAGGCATAGGCCAGGGATCTCACAAAAAACTGCACTGAGAATAGCTGAACAGGAAACAATTTTCCCATCCTGTGAGAATTTTCAAGAAAAATAATAAAAAATTTCCCATCTCAAATCAGGACAAAAAACTGAAATCTTAAATGTTTGTGAACCTAAAATCCAAAAAAATAATAAATACAATTTTTGGATCCGATCCATCACAATATTTTGTTTTGATCATTTCGAAATGTTTCACTTCTATTTTGATCTTCTATCCTATTTCTTACTGTAAATTTTCTTAAATTTAACAGTGAAACATTGTTTCAATCTGAAAACTAGAACTTTTTGTTTACAAAATATTGAAATGACAATTTTGAAAGTTAAAAAAAATTTTTTTTTGCAAGGATATTTGTCAGAATTGACCCTTTCCCATGAAAAGATTTGGTTTTGCCAAATCAGCATTTTACATTGAAAAACCATTTCATCAAAAAATTCCCACCAAGCGCTAGGGCTTAGCTCTTGGAGGCAGTGGGAAAGGACTCACTGCTCTCTAGTGACTCCTCTGGTCAATTCTGGAGTGGCTGTGATAATCTCAGTGACCCACATATTTGTCCACCCTTTGAGCCTAGCTGGGTGGAGTGGGGAGAAAGTCAAATGTACAAACTGAGAGATCCTTGATGGTTTGAAAACCTTTTAGAGGCTGGGGAGAGGGAAGAGTGAGTGGATACCTGGGTGTTCATTAGGAATGGGATTTTCAAAAACACTTATGTGATTTAGGAGCACAAGTCCCATTGCCTTTCAGTCACACTTGTTCTCCACAATCACTCAGGCCTGGTCTACACACAGATTTTGTTCTGGTATAACAATTTCAGAATGGGGAGAGGGGAGGTGATTTTTCTTATTGACTGATATAGCTATGTTAGGACTATCCCTAGTGTGGACACCCTTCCTTATAAAGGTGCCCAATACCCATATAGCTTATTTCCTTTTCCATATGGGAATAAGCTATCCTGCTATAAGCACATTTATACTGGTATAACTATCCGTGCTAGAGGAGTTGTACAATGTAGTCAAAGTGGTATGACTCGTGTATTCAGATAAGCCCTTGGGTGCTTTTATGTGAAAATGAAGAGGACTGTGTGTTATCCCACTGTGCTTTATGACTTAGTGATCTCTCTATTGCTACCTGCAAAGATGGCAGGGGTGTAAATCAGGATTTTCACAAGTTAGATTAAAGATTGAGCCTCACCATTCAGAAAGGGTACAAAATTAGCTATAGTGGCATATGGCTCTTAGATTAGTTTCCCTTTCTTTCCCCCAGATACAGCCAGATCAGCTGGAGCCACTGGCCTGCAAAAACATCTCAGTCATCAAATGGACCCTTCAGATACCAGCCAGACAGCTAAGAAACTTGAACTCAGCTCATCAGATGTAAGGGGAAACAGTGACTGTATGGAGGTTCAGTTTTGTGTTGACTTCTGTGTTTCAGATTGCACAAAATGAGCTTGTGCAAGAAGGCATAAAACGGGGTAGTGATCCTCAGCAAAGAAACAAGCCATTAATCCAGCTGAGCCATAAAACCTGTGGTCATTAAAGCACCTTTTAGAAGAATTGGGGTGTGATCAAGTGCACCCCTGTATTCACACCCTACACACTATTGTCATAATCTCTGATTATTAGCCTTAGCTCTCTACCACAATTTCTGAGGGCAGGCTGCTGATGTTATCAGGCAGGAAGGAGATCATGGGCAACTGGACTGGTGCTTCTGTGACCTCATTAACTGTCATCCACCTAGGGAATCATTTAAACAGAGAAAACTCTTAGTCATGAAGAAACTCTACACCCACTCTCCTGGCTGTCTTACTTCAGTCAGAACAGGGAATGGCAGCCCCTCAATGGGGCCACGGGGAGACCCTCCCTTTTTAAAAAAACTTGGCTGGGCAGTGGGGACACTTGAGAAGAAGAAGCTTATTTTGCAGGGCTTCTAGTCTTGCTCTCAGCATCACCTGCCCTGAATGTTCTCTGGGAGAATGTCAAATCTAGGCTAAATTCTTCTGCACATGCCAAGCCTTGTGAATGTTTACAGGCAGCAGCTGTGCAGTCTAGGATGTGTGAGTTCATTGCTGTGATACAGGCTAATGACAAGTATTATGTGTATGTTGAGGGAGGGTTATGCTCCAGTTCACCATTAACTTCAACGCAACTCCTCATGTAAGTAGCCACTCATCTGGGAGTTCACACTCTGGCCCTAAGGAAGGACAATTGTTCAGGATGGTCTGAGGTTATAACTAGGAGTAAGGGGATTAAGTTGAGCAAAAGAAAACCAGTACTGAATATTAAGGGTGAAATCTGCTAGCGTGATGTACTTAATGCATTGCTGCATTTAAATGATACCCTTAAAACTGATTTGGGCAAAGCACTGTGGAATTCATTGAAGGGATCAATCCTGCACTGGTTGGGGGAATAGACTTAAGACATAGGGCCCTGTCTTATACTCCATATGAAGGCAAAATGCCAATGGGAATACCAGCCTGCGATCTGTAACAGGTGCCTTCCCTCTCCAATGTCTGGCCTATACTTGTGTCTTCATTATATTAACTTCTTTGGGTCACCGCTAAGTTTGCGGAGCATCTAGGTTGTTCTTCTAAGCACCACCTGTCACCTCTGATTATGGATCTCTGAGTCTCAAATACTCCTGGATGAGTGTATCCGCAGCGGCTGTGCTGCAGAGCTTCCAGGATCACCGGGCAACAGTGAATTTGCCATCAATGCGATGTTTTGTATCCGTGATCAGTGGGTAAATACTCATACTTTGGGGCTTTAAGTAACTGTGCAACGTTGCCTGCTGTTTGACAGAGAGAAACAGAACAGATTCCAAATTGGCTGATGGGCCACAGCTTAATTCTAATTAGTTGCCTTTCATCCATGTCATAAACACTAACTAGATGAGTCTGACAGCACACCTGGGAGGCAATGATTATTCTTATTTTACAAATGGATAAACTGGGCATGCTCCCCAGCACTGTCTCATCATTTCTTTGAGCTCCCCCATCTGCCTATTGTATCCACCTAGTGTCTCTCGTCTTATACTTTGATCATAAACACTTTGGGACAGGAGTCATCTTTGTTCTGTGTTGTCCAGTGCCTAGGACAATGCAGTCCTGGTCTGTGGCTGGGGCTTCTAGGTGCTATGATAATGGAAATAATTGATAATTACATGATTTGCCCAAGGTCACTCAGCAGGTCAGTGACCAAGCTGGGATGAAACTCAGGAGCCCTGACTCCCAGCCCCCTGTTCTAGTCAGTAGGGCTCAGCTCCTCCAAGTGTTTAGGCACCTAGCTTCCATTGGCGTCTACGGCAGCCACATAAAGTGGTGGGATGTGCCGATCTCGTAGAGTGTGCAGTGATCAAATACTGTTGCATGAGCTGAAGAAAGAAATACATAGTACAGGGCTGATCAAAATTGCAGGTGATATTTGATGAGGAAGAGTTGCTTGTAAACACAGAGGAAGATGGAGGTTGAATCTCAGAGGATCTTGGGGAGATTAGAGGAAGGGGTACAAATGAATGGGATGAATGAGTGTAGTGTAAAGGTCCGGCAACCTTTTGAGTATCACTGAAAATATCAGCAGCAAAACCGTGACCTACTAACCCCTTGGCTCACTGTCCGTGTCTTGTTCAGGCTGGGTTCTGTCATCCAGGTACAGCAGCCATCTACTGCTTATCGCTTGGATGGTGGTTGGAGAACTTCTATTACTGGGATGGCTCAGGGCTACTTACAGGTTCTTCCTGGGCCAAAGGGGAGATCCCACTAAATGTTTAAAGTGTTGGCAAAATTGGCTGCGTGTTTGCTCCCCCTCCAGTTGGTGCCTTCCACAAACTTGGTCTAATGTAAGTACAATGAGTCACCTGACAAAGGCATGAAGCACCTACAAAGGGGGCGTAAGGGGACTTGGGCTTTTGAGTTTGGGTAGTCTGGAAACCTTAGAACAGTCTTGGACTAGGTTAGCAGGGAGTGTCCCTCTTCAGGACAGGCAGTGTCTTCACTGATATCTGCAACCCATCATGTACTCCCTGGTATTATAGAAATAATAAAACCGAACCATGAGCTTGCTCCCATTGAGCTCAATAGCAAAATCCCCACTGCCTTCCCTAGCAAGCAGGACTGAGCTGGATTTGCATGTTGCAGGGTAAACTGGCCCTTGAAGGGGGTTGGGGCTCAGCCTTATTCACCTGTCCCAGGTTTATACAATCTCCCCAGGTGGAGGGAATGAGTTTAAGGGTCCTGTGGTGGGGGGAGCATGTGACTAAGAACAGGCCTGCTGGGAGATCTAAGAGCAGTCTGTGCTCAGTCAGGACTGATACTGCAGGGAGAGCAGACCTGGCTGTGAGTGGCCTATGAAAGAGCAGGAGACTAGCCAGGAGGTGTAGGCTGGGCCCTGGGAAGACGCTCTGGGAAGGATAGCCAGGGCCGTTTGAGTTATGGGATAGACAGCTCACTTGGGTAGGGCCCCATGGGCAGGGGCAGTGCTTAATTTGTGCCAGGGCTGAGCCCTGGCACCTCTAGGTTTGGCAGTTCATAACCCTGGCACCTCTGGGTTTGCTGCATCAGTTATGAATGTAATAAAATGGCTTGATTCCCCACCACCTAATTGCTTGAGTCCCGGCACCTCTTTCATTATGAATTAAACACTGGGCAGGGACCCCAGTACTGCAACACTCAAAAGTTCAAACCCATGAGATGTTTTTTTTTTTTTAAGGTTATCATTTGTTTTTGGGCATTCAAAAATCTCAAAAGAAAGACCAACTCCTCACCCCCCTTTTATGTGGGTCTATGTGTGAGATAGCTACGGGGTTGCCAACTTCCCCAAGTTTTTAGAGTAAGGTCCCATTGGCCCCTGCTGCAGGAGCTCTCGTGGGCTGCGGGATGGTGCAGAGCTTCCACCTTCTCCGCCATAATCTAATTATTCTACCACCCTTCAGCCCAGTAATTAATTATGAGACCCTCCTCAGTGCTTGCCCCTCAGCCCTACATCTGCTCCTCCTGTTTTTCCAGAGGCTTTTCCAACTCCCCGCCTTCAGATCTGGAGGATTAACCACGGTGGGTCCTCTTCTGCCTCCTTCCAGGCCTGAGATAGGGGGTGCAGCTCCAAGAGGTTCTTCACACTCTCTCCCCATCCCCGGCCTGGTGTTGCAAGGATGCAGTGGGGAGGAGCACACAACAGACTGACCCACTATTCACAGGAGGAAGGAGAAGATCTTTCCTGACCTGCTGGGGTCTTTCTGTTCCCCACCATCCCTCCTATGAAAATGGGTAGGGGAAGAAGAAGCCAACACCAAAAACTCCTCTTCGCTCCAGAGTGGAGTGCTGCCTGCCTCCTTCAGTAGCCCTGATTGGTTGCTTTTCCCCAAGAGGTGGGGATGGCAGCCAATCATTGCAGGTCTTCCACTGGGCATGGCTGGACCTTCACCATCATCACCAGAGTGGCTCCAGCTGTGGCCAAAATTGCCTTCCTCCAGGGGAAATCATGAGAGTTGACAATACTTGGACCCATTGTCAAGTGTAGATGCAGGTTGCCTCATGCTGCCACCCTTGCCATCAAGGGGAAGAGGGGATTGATTCCTGCCAACGAGGGCTGGAAGTTGAGCCCAAGAAAAGGCTGTTGAGGAAGAGGACAGACCCTGAGAAGAAGGGCTGTGCCTGGCAGGAGTCGGGTGGAGGATTGGGTTTGTTTCCTTTTGGATTCTAGTTGTCTCTGGAAGGGGTGGACTTTCACAACTTACTTGGAAAGCAATATCCGCTCAGAGCTGGTGGTTGACCATTTGAGAGAGGGAAACTGAGGCAGTGGATGGTCCCAACGCCAGACTGGGTAAGTCCCTGGTCCACTGGATGAATATTTCTCGTTCACTAAGACCGAGGCTGGCATGTGTAGTCTCCTACTTCCCCCCTCCCCCAGCAATAGGGTTCACAAAAGCCAGACCTTAAAGTACAGCCCAACCTGCACAGTTTTGTCTTGACTTCCTTGATGATGACAATTAACCTGATGGTTGTGACTTCCATTTCGGTTTGCTCTGGCTGCCATCACAACCAACAAAGCATGGAGGTGACAGGACCCTCTGGAGAGAACTTTGCCCAGCACTCTCAACAGTGGGCTATCGATCTGAAAGGAAGGGGCTCCGATTAGATTATTTTAGTCATGTCTGAGGTTTGTATTGGCATCATTGCAAGCCAGACAGATCCATTTGGCAGAACTGCAGGAAGCACCTGCAGTCTGGGTTAGGTCTTTGTGTTTATGTGCTATGAATACCTGCCCCCTTCCTCTCTCTGTGTTTAATTAAGTGATCTTCTGGAAGCCACAGGCTAAGAACTGGAGTAGTAGTACATTTATGTCAATCAGCCTTTACCACAACGCACAGAGAAACAAAGGACCCAATTCTCTTCTCACTTACGGACAGATCCAAAGCCTATTGAAGTCAATGGAAATTGGTGTAAATTGGAAGTAACTGCATAACAAGCCAATGGAATTACATAGGTCAAAAGACAATGGCCTGGATTCTGCTACCCTTGTGTTGACTAAATACTTTACTCTTGGAGTAGTCCCATTAAAATCAATGGAGTAAGAGGTTACTGAAGGAGTAAAGGTGGCAGAATCCATCTCTGTGTAAGTTAGAGGTGAATTGGGACCAAAGTGATTAAAAGAACACAGTATAAACCAGGAATGCACATTAGTTTATTCCCTACAAATTTCAAACCACATGGGGTCCCAAAAGACATCCATCTGCTGCCTTCCTGGTCAATGCAGTATTAGATAATGACCCATAATATTGAGACGCCTGGCTTGCTTTCTTCTGACTCTTCCCAGTACCTGTATTAGATTTCTCACAGCACGAAGTCCTGATTCTTTTGTTCTAGCTCACTGGATCATTAATGTTGATCTTCAATAAGTCTTGGAACACTGGGGAAGTTCCAGAAATCTGGAAGAAAGCTAATGTTGTGCCAATCTTTAAAAAGGGCAAATGGGATGACCTGGGGAATTATAGGCCTGTCAGTCTCACATCGATCCTGGACATGATAATGGTGCGGCTGATACAGGACTTGATTAATAAAGAATTGAAAGGAGAATAATGTAATTAATGCCAATCAACGTGGGTTTATAGAAAATAGATCCTGTCACATTAACTTGATTTTTTTTAATGCGATTACACGTTTGGTTGATAAAGGTAATAGCGTGGATGTAATAGACTTAGATTTCTGTAAGGTGGTTGACTTGGTACCATGCAACAATTTGGATTAAAAAGCTAGAAAGATATAAAATGAACATGGCCCATGTTAAATGGATTAAAAGCTGACCAACAGATAGGTCTCAAAATGTAATTGTAAACAGGGAAACCTCACCTGTAAACCGGGTGTGTTTCTAGTGGGGTCCCACAAGGATCAGTTCTTGGCCCTATATTATTTAACATTTTTATGAATGACCTGCAAGAAAACAAAAAAATTATCACTGATAAAATTTGCAGGTGACACAAAAATTGGGGGAGTGGTAAATAACGAAGGGGACAGGACACCGATACAGTGATCACTTGGGAAGCTGGGTGCAAGCAAACAATAAGAATTTTAATATGGCTAAATGTATACACCTAGGAGCAAAGAATGCAGGCCATACTTACAGGATGGGAGACTATCCAGGGACGCAGTGACTCTGAAAAAGCTGTGGGGGTTGTGGTGGATAATCGGATGAACATAAGCTTCCAGTGCAACACTATGGCCAAAAGGGCCAATGCGATCCTGGGATGCATATACAGGGGGCTCTCAAGTAGGTGTAGAGAGGTTATTTTACCTCTGCATTTGGCACCTGTGCGACCACTGCTAGAATATCATGTCCAGTTCTGGTGTCCACAATTGATAAATTGTTGCGGGTTCAGAGAAGAACCACAAGAATGATTAAAGGATTAGTAAACATGCTTTACAGTGATAAGCTCAAAGAGCTCAATCTGTTTACCTTAACAAAGAGAAGGTGAAGGGATGACTTGATTCAGTCTATAAGTACCTTCATGGGGAACAAATTAATAATGGGCTCTTCAACCTCACCGAGAAAGGTATAACATGATCCAACGGCTGGAAGTTAAAGCTAGACAAATACAGACTGGAAATAAAGGGTACATTTTTAACAGTGAGAGAGAAATTAACTGTTGGAACAATTTACCAAGGGGCACGGTGTATCTTTCCATCGCTGACCATTTTAAAGTCAGGAGTGGATGTTTTTCTAAAATATATTCTCTAGAAATTATTCTGGGGAAGGTCTCTGGCCTGTGTTACACAGCAGGTCAGACTAGCTGATGGCAAGGATCCCTTCTGGCCTTGGCATCTCTGAACAACACAAAAGGGTTCTGCATGGTCTTCGACAGTCATAGTATTCTGATCTGTAGCACTCAGAGGGGATTGTTCATTATACAGGAGTGTGTGAAGCTTTTTGATGATACCTCGTATTTACACACTACCTTCTTAGGTGTAGGTCTCAGTGCTTCATAGAGGAGGGCACGTATTACCAGCTCCACTTAAGAGATAGGGAAACAGACACACATAGTGAAGTACTTGTCAAAGGTCACCCAGCAAGTCAATGGCAGAGCTGTAAACAGAACTCAGGTCTCCTGAACCCAGACCCTAGCAACTGGGCCACACTTGCCTTTCAACTATTATCTTCCTGTCAGGACCCGAGTATTGAACGCAGGCCCACCGGCAGCATCCTTAGCTGCCTCACTACAGCAATGTACTGAACCACTGCCCCAGATTAACAGCCTGACTGCTAAAGGCCTGAAGGCTCACAGCAGCCACACCCCAGGTCCCTGATTGGATGGACAGGCAACACTCTCATTGGGTACCTGGACTATATAAAGGCCCCAACAGGAAAAGGAAACTGTCTGAGCAACAGACCATTGCTGGCTGGTTGCTTGCTGCCTAGACCACATTGCCTGACTCTACCTTGTTGCCCTGTTGCCTTGCCCAATCTCCCTCCCAACCTGACCCCTTGCATTGGATTTTCTGGCTAGTGATCCCTGTGAGAACTCTGACCATTGCCCCAGACTGCCCCTGATACAGGTTGACCTGCCAGCTACCCACGCACACTTGACTACGGCTCTGGACTGCCCCTTAGCCTGCCTCAGCGACCAGGCATCAGGGGCGGCTCTATGTATTTTGCCGCCCCAAGCACGGCAGTCAGGCGACTTTCGACGGCACGCCTGCAGGAGGTCTGCTGGTAACGTGGATTCGGTGGCACGCCTGCGGGAGGTCCGCCGGTCCCGCGCCTTCAGCGTACCTGCCGCCGAAGCCGCGGGACCGGCAGACCTCCCACAGGCGTGCCGCCGAAGGCAGCCTGACTGCCGCCCTCATGGCGACCGGCAGGCTGCCCCCCGCGGCTTGCCGCCCCAGGCACGTGCTTGGTGCGCTGGTGCCTGGAGCCGCCCCTGCCGGGCATTACATTTCCACAGTCATCCCAATATTGACTATCTTAGTAGACAAGAACTGAACTACACATAAATGGCTAAAGGCAATCCTGCCCTGTCAGGGTTCATAAATGTGGGGGGGAACTTGCACTGCTATTGTCTGTGCTTTATTTGCTTTGTTGCTCAATAGAGGATCTTTGGGGCTGTCAATCTGGCCACAGTTGTCATCACTAAGGCCAGTCTTCAGAAGGGCTTGGCTCCCACAACTGGGGCTAGCTTATCAAAATTGCTCAGTACGTTGTTTGTTGAGCACTCTTGGAAAATATGGCCACTTGGTGTAGATGCCTGAAGGGGAGCTGACCTCTCTTAAAACTGAATTAATCTTTCCCCTTCCTGACATTTGCCTTTGTTCTCAGATAGATGTTAATGCTATGAAGAGATAATGTTCCTAGACTAGCCTGTTGTCATTATAGGACAATGGTTTTCCTGCTGGGCAGAAGTGAAAAATATGTCAGAGTTTCCAAGCTGAATCCCTTTAACTTAGAACCCACATTAATTAGAAGAGTTTCCCCACGTTGAAGGTTGATAGAAATATGACACAATATTGCAATGCATTAATAATACTGTACACTTCTTCCCATGTAATAACATAGCACCGTCTCACTTGAGGATCTGGAAATGCTATTCCAAGGCTGAATAGATAGGCATTATATAAACACCACAGATAGAAAATGAATTAAATCTGAGAGACACAGGGATCCTTTGGCTTGTCACTGAAATGACGTTGCTTTTGAGATAGTACCCAAATTTGGGACAAGAAGGGAAGAGCAACACCATAGCACCGCAGGTTGGATTTTAAGGAGACAGAGTGTAATTATCTGATTTGGAATCGATCCGGGATAGCAGAGATAATACTGTTCTTACTGCTGCGCTCTCTAATGAGCATCTGTCATTCCAGACCTTGGCTGGACATCTCTTCCGACAGTCTCAGCCCAGCACCATGGAGCCCTCACTATCAAAGGGGGCCTCAGTTGAGTGCCAGCTCCAAGCCAATGCAGAGGTACATTGCTGATTCATCAGCACTGCTTCCTGCAGCACCTGGGTGCTCCTAGGTTTCCCATCCAAATTTTGATCCAACTTAGCTTATCAGAACATGCGCTGGTATGGCATCAGGCCTTGTGATCTGTGGCTGTGCAAGGAATCTGCCCCTGCAGAGGCTCTGTGGTCCAGGCCAAAAGGAGAAGGCACATAGTGGTGTGTGAATCCAGTAACCTAGTGTGAACCCCTCCATAGCTGCTGGGCCCTGCTCTTAATGTACCATCTGGCCATATGAATGGTAGCTGTATAAGAGCTAAGTATTATTATCTGGATGTATTTGGCCCGTGCAATGAACTAGCAAACTTTCCAGGATGCTGCCAAAGTTCGGGAGTTGGAGGAGGAGTGAAAGGGTTAATAGGGACATTGAAACCACTCTCCTGCTCCTGTGGAAGGTGGCTGTACATCTTCAGTGAGTAGCAATCCCTCTAGACTCCCAAGTAGGATGCCCCTAGGGTCTGAAGTGGGGTTGCACACTGTACAACTAGTAAGCAGTACCCAAGGGTTAGAAAGGCATTTCCACCACCCATAGCATCCCTGTCCTCTGCTCCTTTGTTCCTTCACTCTCCTCTCACGTGTGTTCAGTCACTTCCTGACCTTTGCTACCTTAGTCATGTGCATTGTAGCCAACTTGTGTGATGCAGAAGTGGAACGGGTTCCATGGGAACATACAGTCCAGATTCTCACTCCCCCTCCCGCTCAAGTTTCACATTGATCAAAGTGCCTGGTTTGTGGTCAAAAGCATGGAGATTTCTGACTGGAAGCCATCCAAAAATGAACCGGCTCTGGGCTCAATTCACCATCTGACCCCAGGTTCAGGTCACAAGTGTCTCAGCCTCAGCAAGCTCTTCTGACAACCTGGCCTGCGTTCAGGGTCTGTAATGAAAGCCCACCCCGGTGAGTTTCACCTGGTTTGGGATTAGGTTAGGAAAGTGGCAAGCACTAGCCATTAATTATAACCACCAGGGTCAGACCTTTATATCAGTTTTGTTATCAAATACTGTAATTAAAAGAATGTATTGCTTTTTTACTCTCCCTTAACACAGCCACTGTTGCCTCACTTTCTTGGTATTTGGGACAAAATTAAGCTCTTGTCTATTCCATGTACATAAGGAATAATTATACGCATTCAGACCAGTGGTCCAGCTAACACAGAAACCTTTCTCTGGCAGGTGGCCGGTGCCAGCTGCTTCCAAGGAAAGTGCAAGAACCCTGTAAGGGAAAACTATGAAATAACTTACCCATAGGCTACATTTCTCCTTAGCCTCCATCAGTTAGTGGCTGGCTCATATCCTGAAGCATGAGCATTTATATCCCTTGTAACTCCATCGCCTCCTACCTAACATATCTCTGAGTGTTCTCATTATACATATTACACACACAAATCCTTCCAATGAATGTTAAGGTTGCAAAATCAAGCACTCCGAAGTTAGGAAATGCCAGAATTAAGGCTGCCCGTGCAACCTGAATTCACCTCTCTTGTGTGTATGCATTATAATAGTCTTCAATTACATGGTCACATGCTATTTTTTCTACAGGACCCCTGGCTCTAGGCCTTATTTACTGCACACTATTCAAACCCTGCTCTGAAGATGGAAATATTAATTTCCTTATTGGTTTACTGTGGTGCTCATCGCTAATAACTGTGACGCATCCAGATACCGTAATGAATTTATTTTCACAACATCCCTGTGAAATGATGGGAAGCTGAGGCACAGAGAAATTCAAGTCCATAGTATACCCGATTTTGGGTGCCCAATTTGAGATGCCTAGGGCCTGGTTTTTCAAAGTACTTAGCGTTCTATAGCACTCTGGAGGTTCAAAGCTCAGCTCCCATTGACTTTGGGTGCAGCTGTGAGTGCTCAGGCCTTCTGCAAAGCAGACCCCAGAGTCTGAAGTGGGGCACCCAGAAAATGAGGAACACACAATTAGTGACCACCTGTGAAAAGTGTGGGTTTAACAACCTGCCTGGTATCACACAAACTCTGTGGCAGAGGCAGGGCTAGAATCCAGGGCACCATTCAACTGCCTTACCCATGAGACCACCCTTTCTCTTCCTGCAGCCCCCTGCCTCATTAGCTGCACATCTTCCGGCTTCTGCAGTAAATGAAGCAGGGGTGCTATAGACAACAGCATCCTTCAGGGCACAACCCTGTTTCATCCCCAGCACAAGTCCTACAGAAAAAATAGTAGGTGATCATATAATTAAAGACCATATCATAATGCATATACACAAGGCAGCTAAAATAAGGTTGCATAGTCAACCTTCATTCTGAAATGTCCTAACATTTGAGTGCTTGACTTTACAACCTTAAGGTTCTTTTAACAAAGGTTTTTTTTGGGGGTGCCTGTAATATCCTAGGTTTTCAAAAAAAGCAAACGGAACACACAGACGTTCCATCATGTGGAATCATACTGACCCCTACATGGGTCACGAGCAGGGTTGCAACCTTTAGTTCACCACACAGACCTCTGCCACTTGAGCTAAGAGAGTAACTCAGAGCAGTAACAATAATACCTAGCAAAAACAACAAGGAGTCCAGTGGCACCTTAAAGACTAACAGATTTATTTGGGCATAAGCTTTCGTGGGTAAAAAACCTCACTTCTTCAGATGCAACACTCTGAAATAATACCTAGGTCTTCTATAGCTCTTTTCATCGAGTATCGTCCTCTGTGTGGACCAGGCACTAGAGGGCGATGAGACACACACACTGGATTTCATAGCTATTTGCTGATGTAGAGGAACATAAAGACTCTGGAATCTTGGGTTCAGTTCCAGCTTCTGGAGGGGTGTGTTCTCTAGAGGACATAGACCTGTCTGCCCCCCAAAGCCTGCCCTGGTGCTAGTTCTGTCTCCTTGCCCCCCAATTCTGATATTGTTACCCAGTCAGTCCCAGACTCTCGCTCTGGGCTCCTCATCCAAGTAATTGCAGGAAATCGATGTTAAAACAAAGGGAGCTCTCTTTTAATGTGCTCTAATGAATAAAGCATTTCTCTGTATTCTGAAGCCAACAGGAATTGGAATTTATTAGTTTATATGGTTCTGAGCACGTTGTGAGTTAAAAAAAAAAAGCGTACAGAAATATGAGACTGCAGTTCTGGGGGAAGGAAATTTATTCAGCTGAATTTGTACCTTTCCGTCTATTCTTTGCCCCAGGATAGCTTTTAATTGCATCTTAACATGACACCAATGTTTTTTGGCAATAAGCTTTCCTGATGGGCTGTTGCTAAGGTGTCATTCATGCTGTAAGGTTGCTGGGAGCTGGGGTACACCTTAAAATGAGAAGACTTGGAGAGCGATTGTTTGAAAAATCTACAGACAGGAAAACACCATAAATATTTAGCGAGAATGCAGCCTGTTAGATGTAAATACGGGGTTCAAAAAAGAATTGGATAAGTTCATGGAGGATAGGTCCATCAATGGCTATTAGCCAAGATGGTCAGGGATTGCAACCATGGGTGGCGGGTGCACCTGTCTGAGACGTGCCAAGGACTCTCACATGCTGGGGTCAACATGGGAGGGGGAGGGATAGCTCAGTGGTTTGAGCATTGGCCTGCTAAACCCAGGGTTGTGAGTTCAATCCTTGAGGGGGCCATTTAGGGATCTGGGGCAATAATCTGTCTGGGGATTTGTCCTGCTTTGAGCAGGGGGTTAGACTAGATGACTTTCTGAGGCCCCTTCCAACTCTGACATTCTATGACTCCATCGTGCCCCATCCTGTTCAATGTGCACATAGAGCCATCACAGTGATGGTGAACTATTTGGGTGTGCAGCATCACCAATGTGAGTGGCACTCAAGTCTATACCTTTTCACTCAACCTGGATGTTGTGGGTTCACACACAAGCCCTGAGGCCATGACTACACCACAAACTTTGGCTGACGCAAGTTACATCAGGATAAAGCCACTGCAGTTAGTATATTGCTTATGTGTGTGCATACTTGGCTCCTTGCCTTGGTGCTGTGCATATTCACCAGGAGTCTTTGTGTTGATGCACAGGGCGTAGGTAGGTAGGTAGGTAGGTATCCCAGAGTGCAACTTGTCACCATCAAGTGCGCTGTCTTTTGGGAAGTTTTTGCAATGCATGGTTGGGCAAAAATGAGTCAGGCTGGGGTGACTGGGATCAAGGGGTCAACTTCCCAGCATGCAACTTTCTCCATCCCATAATGCCATCTATATCCCATAATTTTTGTGCCTTTTTAAAAAATCCCATGAATCTGCGTGGTCCCCCTCGCTGAGAGAAGCATGGAGCCTGCACAGCTCTGCACTGTTGTCATGAGCATTGCAAGCACAGGACACACAATCCTCTAGTATTTGCAGACCTGCAAGAAGAACTGCCTCAGCAGGGAACATGATGACTTTGTGGAGGACAAACTGCCGCGGGGCATAGCAAAATCCAATTCAAGTTTGTTGGTGGCATTCACAGAGCAGCTGCAGATGGTGGAGTGGTGGAGCGCCACTTCTGGGCCCCCCAAAACGAGCACTGACTGGTGGGATCACATTGTAATGCAGGTTTGGGACGATGGGCAGTGGCTGCAGAACTTTTGGATGCAAAAAGCCACATCCCTGGATCTGTGCGCTGAGCTCGCCCCAGCCCTTCAGCATGGGGACACCAGAATGAGAGCTGCGCTGACAGTGGAGAAGCAAGTGGTGATTGCACTGTGGAAGCTTGCAACGGTGGATTGCTATCCGTCCTTGGGAAATCATTTTGGAGCTGGAAAATCCATGGTGGGGGCCGTTGTCATGCAAGTGTGCAGGTGTTGCTGACTAGGCCATGGGTGGTCAGGCCTAGTAGTGAAGGAGAGAGTTCGGCCTACCAGTTAGAGCTGGGTCCAGGGTGGGCGGAGTCTAGGAAACAAGCTGATGCTCAGTATAGGAGGGGCAGAAGCCAAATGCCAGAGCCAGAGGGAGTAAACCAGTCGTAAGCCAGAGGCGCAGCCAGGGATCAGTACTGGAGAGACAGATGCTGAATGCCAGAACCAGAGGGTCCATCAGAGGTGTGAGGCAGAGCAGGGGGTTGAAGCCACAAGTCTGAAGCCAGAGAGGAGCAGGGGCTGGAGCAGATCAGCACCAGGGACAGGAAGACTGGAGCAGGACTGGAACAAGGGCTGGAGCGAGCAGGGCTGGAGCAAAGGCTGGACTAAGCAGGAGCAGGGGTGGAAGAGGTGGGAGCAGGGGCTGGAACAAGGGCTGGAAGCAGGCTGAAGCAGGGACTGGAACAAGTGTGAGCACAGCTGTGGCGGTGTATGTGTTGAGCAGCTGCTGACCTGCTGTGGGGGTTTTAAGGCAGAGCAGCTGGGCTCACTGGTTGCCTAGCAAGTGTAGTTAGTCAGGGAGCAGGCCAGCACCTGCTGTTCCTAGCTGGTCTGGCCTCTGACAGCAGGGCCATGAATCGCCTCCTGCTACGCAGGACTGTGACTCTGGGTAATGTGCAGGACACAGTGGAGGGATTTGCAGCAGTGGGGTTCCCAAACTGCAGTGGGTCGATAGACGACGCTCATAACCCTATATTGGCACTGACCACCTTGCCACAGAGTCCGTCAACAGAAAGGGCTACTTCTCAATGCAAGTGTTGGTGAATCACTGGGGACGCTTCCCCTCTATCCGTGTTGGCCGGTGAGGGAAGGTATGCGATGCTCGTATCTTTAAGTACACAGGACTGTTTAGAAAACGGCAAGCAGGGACGTTCTTACCCAACTGGCCGATGACCACTGGCGATGTTGAAATGCCAATAGTGATCCTGGAGGATCCCGCCTACCCCTGGCTCCCCAGCTCATGAAGCCGCACACCGGCCACTTCGACAGCCCGAAGGAGAGATTCAGCTATTGGCTCAGCAGCTGTACAATGACAGTTGAATGTGCTTTCTGTAGAGTGATGGGATGATGGTGTTGTTTACTCACAAGACTGGATCTCTGTGAGAAAAACATCCCAATGGCTATAGCTGCCTGCTGTGTCCTGCATGAGATCTGTGAGGCAAAAGGGGGGAAAGTTGTCGCCAAGGTGGGGGATGAAGTTTGACCAGCCAGACACAAGAGCTATTAGAAGAGAGAAGAGCCCCGTACAGAGCTGTATGACTGAGGGAAGCCTTGAAAGAACAGTTTAACAGTGAGCCACTGTAATGCATTGTGGTGGACTGTGCTCTACCTGGGCCTTCAGGTTGGGGGCCTGTAAGGCATTGTGTGGTGCTTGATGCAGATCCATGAATATAACACTGTCAATGCCCCTATTGCTTTTGTGGTTCTCACTGTACATTTATGATTCTTACACTGTGTTTGTCACTGATCCGATGAGTTGTGTTGCACTATACAATAACAAGCAAGCGGGTGCTTTCAGTACTGCTAGGCGTTCTGTAGCATATGTCGGTAACTCATAAAGATGAATGATTATCCAAACACTGCAAAAATTGTACAATTTAAAAGCAACTGCATTAAAAACTTAATAAATTAATGGAATAGAACTTAACAAGGGGAAAGAACATTCGTGTTCATTTTACCTACACACACACATCAACCATGGCTGTCACAGGTCAGTGTATGTGAAGCTGTGGTTGTCCTTACTGTCTCCTGGGGTAGAGTGAAGTGGTCGGGTTAGGGTTTGCGGCCCTATGGATGCCACATGGAATGATAAGGGACGGTGCAGGGACGTGCTGAAATAGAGTTCTCCATGGACTGCAAAGGGAGGCAAGCCTGTGTTTGTTGAATCTGTAGATCCACAAGAGCCTGCAGCATCTGTGTTTGTTGCTGGAGAAGCTGCACTATGTCCTGGTGCATCTCCTTCTCCTTTTCCTGCTGGGACTCTTGTCCACTCTTTCCTTCTCCACACAGTCGGCAGTATTCACCCTCCAGGCCCTCTGCTCACGGTCTGATGCAGCACTGGCTTGCAGGATCTCACTGAACATGTCGTCCTGGGCCTTGGGGATAAGAGGAGGTGTGTGTGTGTGTGTATGGAGCCGCCCTGCAGCTTTGCACCCTGCGCGGCTGCCCCACTCTGGTTATGGCCCTGCAGTTTGGGGAGGCAACACCCCCTCCATACTCTGCCCAAGTCTGTGGCCTTCTGACATACCTGTCACAGCTCCTTCGCTTTCGTGCGGCACTGCTGCTGACCCCTGTTGTACCCCTTCCGTCTCCTGAATCCCCTGTGCAATCTGCTGATAGACGTCCACATTTCTATGGCTGCTCTGTAGCTCTGCCAGCACAGCCTCTGCTTCCCACAGGCCCAGGAGATCCAATGTCTCCTGTCTACTCCAGGGCAGAGCGTGTCTGGAGCGTGTAGCCAGCACGGTCAGCTGGGCAGTTACACGCAAGCTGGACAATCGGGAAAAGGCTGTACAAAACTTGGCAGGGCTTTAAGGAAGGTGCGGCTGGTCTCTTTGTAGGGCCGGCTCCAGGCACCAGCGAAGGAAGCAGGTGCCTGGGGCGGCCAATAGAAAGGGGCGGCAATCCGTCCGTTATTGGGGCGGCACGTCCGGGTCTGCGGCGGGAATTCGGCGGGGGCACTTCGGCGGCAACTCAATCGCTCTGCTTCCAGCCCTCGGCGGCAATTCAGCGGCGGCCCAATCGGGTTTTTCTTTTTTCTTTTTTTTTTCGCCGCTTGGGGCGGCAAAAAAGCTGGAGCTGGCCCTGTCTCTTTGACCCCTTGGGAGTAAAGTTCAGAACGGTGACCAGAGCGGTCAGGGTTGAGCAATGTGGGACAGCTGCTGGTGGACCGTTAGGAACAACAGAGGCAATACTGTGTCTACATTCACACTGTGTCGACCTCAATACATTGGCCATGGCTCAACGGTGCCCGGGGAGGTGGTGTTACTATGGTGCCATACCGGGGCACTTGCATCGGTGGGAGACAAATTTAAGTGTAGGCACATGCGCAATTAGGTCAGTGCAAGGTGGCTAACATTGACCTAGCTTTGTAGCGTAGACCAGGCCCGAGCTTGTTAGCAGTTCCACATGTTCAATGGGACCACTCGTATGCGTATTTGCAGGATCTGGACCAATGTCAATACCCTGCACAATGCTGGATGCCTCAGAGGAAGGCTTAAAACCCTTATTGAGTATCTATATGTGCAGTTCATCACCACGGGGGGAAATGTCTTCCTGTGAGCACCTTACTATTCCCTAAAGTGTAAGGATTGACAGGCCTTGCAGCTTCATCTGAGCTAGTGTGACTGCAGACGCTACTTATTTATTCCTCAAAAATTGTAATCCTTTGTTGCCACTTATCCGATTCCAGATGTTACTACAAAGTAGGAGATTAAGAGATTATGACAAGTATGTCAGAATACAGGAGGAGATTAAGAGGTCTAGTTGGTGAAAGATAATTATCAAATCAAATGTAGATGTTTGGAAATTGTAAAGGGATATTGACAAGATGGAGACCATAGAGCCAGATGCTCAGCTGGTGTAAAACAGCAAAGCTCCACTGACTTTATGCCGCCAAGTATCAGAGGTGTGGCCGTATTAGTCTGTATCCACAGGACAGGCCCAACAAGGAAAATAACAGAACACCATTGGCCATCATGTACAGCCCCCAGCTAAAAACTCTCCAGCGCATCATCAACGATCTACAACCTATCCTGGAAAACGATCCCTCATTCGCACAGACCTTGGGAGGCAGGCCAGTCCTCGCTTACAGACAGCCCCCCAACATGAAGCAAATACTCACCAGCAACTACACACCACACCACAGAAACACTGACCCAGGAACCAATCCCTGTAACAAACCCCATTACCTACTCTGTCCCCATATTTACTCTAGCTACACCATCATAGAACCCAACCACATCAATCACACCATCAGGGGCTCATTCACCTGCACCTCTACTAATGTGATATATGCCATCATGTGCCAGCAATGCCCCTCTGCCATGTACATTGGCCAAACTGGACAGTCTCTACTTAAAAGAATAAATGGACACAAATCAGACATCAGGAATGGTAACATACAAAAGCCAGTAGGAGAACACTTCAGTCTCCCTGGACATTCAATAACAGATTTAAAAGTAGCCATACATCAACAAAAAAACTTCAAAAACAGACTTCAAAGAGAAACTGCAGAGCTGAAATTAATTTGCAAACTTAACACCATTAATTTGGGCTTGAATAGGGACTGGGAGTGGCTGGCTCACTACAAAAGCAATTTTCCCTCTCTTGCTTTTGACACCTTCTCATCAATTATTGGGAGTGGACCACATCCACCCTGACTGAATTGGCCTTGTCAGCACTGGTTCTCCACTTGTAAGGTAACTCCCTTCTCTTCATGTGCCAGTATATTTATGCCTGTATCTGTAATTTTCACTCCATGCATCTGAAGAAGTGGGTTTTTTACCCACGAAAGCTTATGCCCAAATAAATCTGTTAGTCTTTAAGGTGCCACGGGACTCCTTGTTGACTTTATGCTGATTTACACCAGCTGAGGATCTGACCTCCTATATTTAAAAAGAAGCTAGCATCTTGAAATGTAATCACTTTAAAAAAGGAGTTAAAGTTGTTTCAAATACTAGAGTGTCACTTTTAAGTTGACAGTTTAAAAAGAACATCCTTAATAGTGTTATAAACAACACTTTGGATGATTAAAGCTGAAAGAACTTGTAAAATCCAACTGACTTTCCCCCCATGTGTTTCTTTTTCATATTTCACAGAGTAGATGGGTCAGTTTGACTTTTGTTATAGACAGGATCGTTTTGCGGGTGTCCTGCACTAGCTCAAAGCTGTTGCTGCCGACTGAAGTCTGCTTAACTTCCAAAACTATTTTATTTGAGGTATGCGTTCCTGATAACACTAATTAGGTTTCATATTCAAAAAGAGAATGTAAGATTTTACTCAATAGCTTCCAAACCTAAACATGTGGATGAGGGTTCAGATCCCCAAGGTTACTTAGGGTATGTCTATACTTACGCGCTGGTTCGGCGGCAGGCAATCGAACTTCTGGGTTCGATTTATCGCGTCTTGTCTGGACGCGATAAATCGAACCCAGAAGTGCTCGCCGTCGACTCCGGTAATCCTGCTCGGCGAGAGGAGTACGCGGAGTCGACGGGGGAGCCTGCCCTGCCGCGTCTGGACCGCGGTAAGTTCGAACTAAGGTACGTTGACTTCAGCTACGTTATTCACGTAGCTGAAGTTGCGTATCTTAGTTCGAATTGGGGGGTTAGTGTAGACCAGGCCTTAGTAACCTAACTCAGACTGTTTTCTATGGGAATGAAGTGCCTAAATACCTTTAAGGATCTGGGCCTAAATTCCTTGAGTGCACCATTGTAGACCTGCTAGCTTCAGGAGACATTCAGAAAAAACACTGAAGAAAGGAAGGAAACAGTCTTTGCTTTAGTTGCTGGTTTCCTATCAGAACTCCCACCTGTGATCTCCTGCTTTGGGGATGGTGCCAGAACTGGGGTGGCCAGAGGCTCATTTAGTGAATTCAGTGGGAGTAGGTTTGGGCCAGAAGAAGCTACAGTTGTCAACATACAGGCTGACTCAGCTGTTCTTCAAGCAGTCAGATGGGATTGGAGGAAAGCAGCACTCTCCTTATATTCTACTTTGCTGCAGGCTGTGCAACCTGGCTCTTTAAAAGGGCTGCCAGATACTGGAAAGGTGGTTTTCTCCCATCAACAAAAGAAAAGAGCAGGCCAATCCAATAAGATTATTGGAGCTGTGTGGCCGTGTAATTACATTACTCATGATCAGTCATGTCAAAGGATGACTCACCCTTCACTCTCCTAGTTCATATTGCACCAGTATCGCACTCATTTCAGTCAGTGCACATGTTGGCTCTTTAATAGTTCCTTTTTCTTTGACTTTCTCCAGGAAAATCATTCCCAAAGATTAGAAGTTGCTCCTCTTCCCTGGTATTGAACCAGTGCCCCAGCAAGGAGTTAGATGGCACAGAGTTGACACCTCTCTGATGCAACTGTAGCATAGTGACCACAGTGCATATGGGGCCTGATCCAATGTCCTCTCAAGTCAACGGGAGTTTTTCTATTGACTTCGCTGGAGGTTGCACCAGGCCCTATATTACTGCTCATTAGTGGCTGGCCTCCCAAAGGAGGAAAATCCTACTAGCAGTGACAGCTGGAGGGTTCCTTTCAGCTTGGATGGAGAAGTGCTCTAACACCATGGGGATGGGAAGCATAGATGTTCCTAGATAGGCTTTGCTTTTAGAGCCGGAGGTGTCTGGTTTCATCCCTAGTGTGGCTGAGCTGTGGTCATGTAGCAAAAAAGCTCAGCGTGCACAACTGGGGCCAGCTTTTAAAGTGAATTCTGCTTTCTTTTAGGCATCACCACAGTGGCTAGAGTTTCCAAGCAGCTCAGCATGTTTGGTGCAGAGCCGTTTAGCAAATCTGGCCCTAGTTGCGAATCCTGAGCATTTGGCAATCTGACGCTAGGGGTGATCACGGATTTGTTGTGAGGCCCTGACGCTGTCATAAAAGGTCCCCTGGCACTCTTCAGAAGAGTGGAGGTGTTAGCTGCAACGTCCTGGTCAGTCCCCAGGTGGGTAGCTGCATTCTCTCTCGGCACGTTTCCCAAGCTGTTTCAGGTGAAGTTGTTATTCCCTTCACTCTCCATTAACTCGTGTCATGTTTTTGGCATCCAAAGGTGGTTGCTTTCTACCCTGCATGTTGCAGGGTGGCTGAAATGGTGCTTGTATATACAGTGTTCATCAGTTAATACCACACCCCGGTAAACCTTTGTTATCTGAGGTGTTTTTGATGGGTCCTACTCCAGATATAAGAAATAGTGCAGATATCACAGTAAAGTCAAATCGCGTGGCGGTGTAAATGGTAATGTTGTTGTTTACACTCTTACACAGATAGTGCTTCTTAAAGTGCTTTAGGAGCTTTGAGAATTAGAGATGCTATTTAAATGTTGGGTGATAACCGTTATTAACTTTAATAGATCGCTAAAGATGTGCATGGGTTTTCCAGGCAAATAAAAGTTACCCGTCCCAAAGAGCGTACATCCTAAATCAGACATAACACAGCAATGGAAGATGGTAAACAGGGGAATATTGAGTGGGCCAGGCTTAAAACAGCGAAGACCATAAGACTGAAATGTGTGCTTCATATTGGAGCTTCTCTTTTTCAGTTAGTACTTGGGAACAGAGTCTGGAAAGATGGCAGGGGTCGAAGTCAGCAATGGAAAGATCACTGAAGAAAGTGAGTTTGGAGGAAGGATTTGAAGTTGCACGGCGCACCAAGTCAGGGAATGTGGTCCAGCCGTCGGGGGAGCATGCTGAGAAGGAGACCAAGGAAGCATCAAGCTGAGTCTACTTGACACAATGTGGGGAGTGGCTGGGGACCAAGGGGCAGAGTCTAGAGGAGGAGAAGTTGGAAAGTGACATGGAAGGACTCTTGAAACCAATGCAGGGACACCACATTCAACATGGGTGGTGAGGAGGCTGGTTCTAATGGCAGCATGTCAGCCAGATATGAGGGATGCAGGGTCAGTCTTGGGGGAAGCTGCAAGAGTTAAGGCTATGGATAACCAGGGGATGGGTCAAAGTTTTGACAGGGAGGAAAAGACAGATTTTGAAGGTACCATGTTATGGAGGAAGAATGGACAGGATGTAGCAAAAGCCTACACTATTAATCATAAAACAGCCAGGTAAAGGTAATTCAGATGCCGCCTGGATTTGATTCCTTTGTGCTTCCGATTCTCCGAGTCGAGCAGCTGCACTTCGATATTTTTATCTTTCTCTGCTTCGTGTCTTCATTTGAGGCCAAATTCAATAAAATATCTGGCACCTCCCAAACCCACTTTGCACAAGCCTGGACAGATCTGTTTGTAAATGGATGTGGAAGCAAAGGCACTTATTAAAAATAACAGTTCAGTAGCTGGTGGGACTCGTAAACGTCTAAACCAATGTGTTCTGATTCATCCCAGTCCAACCAAACGAGCCAAGGAATGGCTTAGAGCAGGTGCTGGCTGCGCCACCTGTTCCGTTTTTTTAAAACCAAACTGTGAAGCTTCCCATGGGAGAGGGGATCTTGTGCTGAAAAAGAACCTAGAGGCCAGGGGTTTTCTCTGTGATGAGACGGGAACCTAATCTCTGTCTCCAGGATGCCTGCTAAGGTAGTTTTTACAGTAAGGACAAAAGTGGTAAGAGATCTTTGCTCCCAGGTCTGAGCAACCTCTCCCTGCTGATCCCCTATTTGCCTGGCGTGGTGCCTTCCAAACCAGCATCCTTCTCCTAAGAGGCTGGCCCTCTGCTCTTCCCTTTCTGAGGTTGGGCTGCCCACCTTCCCCCGCTCATCACTAAGGGAAGTGTTTACTGAAGGAGAAACTCTTGTGTTGAGATGTGGTGACGTTTTCCAAGCTGGAAATAATTGATGAGCTAGTAAAACTGTCCTGCACCCACTGCCTGAAGGATGTGGGAGTGCCCTGGCAAACTCAGAATGGGTGGCAACTTCCTGCTTTCGCCTATGGCTGGTTCAGGGCTCCTGCCCGCTCTTAGAGGATGAGCTCCATGAACATGAAAGGGCAGCTGGCACACCCTCTGCTCCAGGGATGGGCTTCCAGGACTCAAACTCTTTGCCAGCTGCTTTTTTGCACACCTGGCTCCTTCTCCCTGCTCTTCTGGGATGGGCCCAGGAGCATGAAACATCTGTCAGTAGCTTTCTCATGCAGCCACCGTTTTGCTCCCGCCTATCCCTAGGGCGAGGCGTCCTGAACAAGTTCTTGGCCAGCTGTTCTCTCATGTGGTTTGCCCTCAGCACATGCCCACATGCTAGGGGTGGGAATGGGGCTCCAGGGGTCAGAGGGTCCAAACTTTGATTCCATGAGACTAGACTTGTCTACAGGCATCAGTTCATCTGCAGGGGACAAGGAGCAAGGTGGCTTGTCAGCTGGAGCTGGGGCTTCAGGTCCAAACTTGGCTCTGGGATGAGTCAAGGCTCTGGTTACTGGAGTAGAGAGGCGGACAGTGGGGAGATGTCATGCTTGATCTCTTGTCACATAGAAGGACCTGAATAGAGGATGGCAGATGTGGACAAGAGGTTGGGATTCTTGTGTCAGAGGGGAGGATTGGCGCCAGTCATTGCCCTTTTCTCCGGTGTGGGATCCTGGAGCTCAGGATTTCATTCGTCTCCTCACAGAGGAAGGGGTTTGGTAGGTGGGACGGGGATGATTCATTTCCTTCTCTTTCATCACTCTGGGGGCAGGGGACGAGAGTAGAGACCCTTCTCTCTCCATGGTGCACTGTTCTAATCCCCAAGCCTCCAGGGCTGCCTGCTACTGGACACTGCATCCCACATAGTTTATTGGGCCCGGGCTCAGCATTGTCCCCACTCTGCCTCCGCAGTCCTGCACCTCCCAAGTCCCACATCTCTTTCAAGGGCTGGATTTTCCACCTGCTTATTGTTCACAGAGACCCACGGCTCATTACCTTCTTTCCCGTGCATTCATGCAGAACCCTGCTGGCCACCAGCAGATTTCCCACGTTGATTTCACATCCCCCCCGGCTGTATCATCATCTAGTGTGGAATTTTACGGCTTGAGAGATGACTGTCCAGCCCTTCCTCTGTCACAATGTCTTCTCCCCACACTGAGAGGGGCTTCACCTTCTGTCTGGTGTTGGGTGGCACCCACCCTCTGATCAGCTGGGTGAGCAGCACATGCATACATGTCAATCATAAGAGACAGAATTTTATAGCACCTTACAGGCTGATACACTCGACCTCCCTAAACAGTACAGAGCACCAATTAGAATGCAGCCACTTCTGGGTGGAGGGCAGCAACTCACTGCTGGGAGAGAAGGAAACTGGGAAATCCTCTGAGCAGACAGCATGGTGGGATCTTTAGCAGAGCAGACAAGACCTTGTTTTTTAGGGTCTCATCTGAAAGGCTCCACATACAGAAAACCGGGTGGAACTCAGTTTATTACTGAGGCTGCAATTTGAACCTGTGAAGTCTAGGTATTTAAAACCTGATGCTTGGGTCACTAGACCACCCTCTCCAGAGTCTCTCTGCCCTTAGCTATCCAGTAGCAAAAATACAGACCTATTTTATAGTGGGGGCCTGGTCAGTTATGCACTGATCCTGCCAGAGAAACCGACCTCAAAATCCCATGGGCTTTTGTTGAGTGTCCTGAGTGTGCCATGGAAGGATTGGGCGCTTCATGCCATTCTCCACACTACCAGTAGGAATCGCGGCCCTCAATCTGTGCCATGTGTGCGCACCCACATACACACTTGTACAAAGGCTGGTGTTCAGGGAATCCCATAGGCTTAGCAGTAGCAGAGGGACCAATCAGTGCTCGATACCAGACAATAGGATTTGCCTCCCATTAGCACTGTGAAGATTATATGCATTCAGGCATGCTCTGCTCCTTAATGGTCTCACGCTTAACATTACATTTCTCGGGAATTGGGTTCAGGTACAAACACAATTGGAAAATGAAGAGAGTCCCCAGCTAGGCATCTCTGTGATGACTCTGGGCCTCACGTAATCCAACTAAATGACTAACGGCTTCTGGTTTGGTTCTGTAACGTGTTCAGATCAATAGGGTTTTATGTTATCCTTCCCTGCAATACAAGAACAAGAGAGAACTCTATGAAATTACAAGGCAAACACCGTTGGACAGGAGATACTTTTTACAATATAGTTAAACTATGTAACAGGTTGCCACGTATTGTCGAGGCAAATGGCTTGGCAGATATCATTAATGCCCAATATTTTGATACAAACAGGATCTGCAGTTACACTGAATGGTTCTTACCATTTTTACCCTGGACACCCTCAGGCTTCAGGGCATTTGCTCCTCTTTAGCTGGGTTCAGGAAGGAATTTCTGCTGTAATATTGTATAAGGTATAAAATGGAGGGTTTACAGTTTCTGAAGCATCCAGTTCCGGACATTGGTAGAGACGGGATGCTGGCTGGCTGGATAATAGCCTGTATTTCTAATATTTGTAGGGTCTCGCTATCTTAAAGAGGCAATGTCAAAACTAATAAGCCCAGATTTTTTACTCTGTTTTTTCCCTAATACTCTAAAATGCAGGCCACTTTTTGTTTGTTTGTATTCATCACTTTTTTTTAAAAGAAAAAAGAAAATGCCATGTATCACTCTACCATAACAAACCAGTATGCGCAGCTCCGTCCACATAATCAACACAATAACAAACCAGCCAACATAGCTGTGTCTCCATGAGCAACCCTACAATAACAATCCAGCACATACAGCTCAGTATAAACCCCTGGCCAGAGAGAGAGAGAGAGAGACAGAGAGTTTACTGCAAGTGTCTGGGGCTGCGCCTGCCTCCTCTATGGTTACTGGTTTTGGTTTGGCCCATCCCTGGTGTGTATGTAATGTTGGCGAAGCAAGAGCGTAACTGGAAGAGTCTTGGAGACAGTGTTCCTGGAGGTTTAACTGCTGCAATCAATGAAAAGCACTGACTCGATGACTCTAGCTCAGGGGACTGGTGGTAGAGTATGGAGCCTCTTCCCTATTAGGGTACGTCTGCACTTCCAGCTGGGACGTAGATTCCAGCTCAAGGAGACATCCTTGCTTCAGCTCTGATTGAGCGATTGTGCTAAAAATAGAGTGGAGCCGTGATGCCATGAGCTGCGGGAGGGGCTAGCCACCCCAAGTACGAAGTACGTGCCTACTGTCCATTTTCCAAAGCTCACTGGAAGCTATAGCAGTAGAAGTGGGATGATTTTTAAGCACCATACATGTCAATATAATTCTATAACATTAAAGGGCTGACATTAAAGCTATAAAGCCAGTAATTGAAGCCAACACTTACCCTACATGTGCCTCACTAAATGCAGGTGTCCGAGCTAAATGCATGATTCTTCATGCCTACTCACTGTATATAATCTCGTCACAAAAAAGAAGGCGTATTTGTGCAAGTATTAAGACTTGGGTAGTTTATTCTGCTTTCCTAAATTCCCCTTGCAGTTTCCACTAGATACAGGATACTTCTTCACTTCCTGTCTTAACTGTTTAGAGTTGTTTGCGTTGTTCAACAGCGGCCACACTCCGTCTCAGAGGTGGCTGCATTTCAGTGGTGGATGAAATGGGTTGCTAGTTCAACCCAGCCCAGTAAGGGGCTGTGTCACGGCCTGGCTGTAACCCTGGGTCCTTCTATGCCATGAAGCTGTGTCTCAGAGCCCTGATACCAGCAGCCCGCTCACAGCACAATGGCCTCTCACCAGCCTGGTTACTCCATTCAGGGTGACCCCAACAGCCCCAAGTTTCCTACAAACCGTCTCCCCGGTAGCATCCAGTCCCTCTCCCTGGGCCCTCACAAACCATTACACATTTGCTGCTCCTTTGACAGCACCAGCCTGGTAGTTTGGCTGAGGATTTCACTCTTCAGTTTGAAACACTGCACCGAGATGGTTGGCTAATAAAACCAGCGTAAGCTGATCACCACAAAACAGACCTTTAGGTGATACCAAGTAGGAAGAACTGGGGTAGAAATGGTCACAAACAAACAAAAGTAAAAAATATGCTTCTAAGACTAAAACCTAACAACCCACTAGAGTTTTTTGTGCAAAGCACTTTTCTCACCCCTGTCATTCTTCCACCATGGCGGGCCAGTTCTTAGCCAGGATCCAGCACATGCAGCCCAAAGTGCTGGATTTCTTTGTCTCCTCAGATGAAGGATGCCAAAGGGGCTTTTTCTCTCTGCTTATATCTTCCAAAGTTCAATGACCTTGCTTCAGGAGGCAGGGAGGTTTCCTGGAGTGGCCACTTCTATCTCCTGGTGAGGGTATTAAATGGCCACCCCCCCACTCCGGTTTGCCTGATGGCTTTGTCTACCTTGTATGTCAATGTAATCTCTCCTTGCTCAATTTACATTGGAGACACATGCACGCAGGCGGAGCCACATTCCTTTATCTAGGACGGAGTGACTTAAGCCCTGCCTGCCAACCCCTTTTTAAGAACATATTTCCAGCACATACATACAATTTTGCGTATATATCACCCGTACACACACCATGCAATAATATTAATACCAGCTGGTGGCCACTTTGCATGTGATACCTTACATGACACATTGTAGAGACAGATTATGACAACAGTGAGGTGGGGGTACACTGAGCTGGTCAGGCCAGCTGAGGATCGCTGCTACCAACTTGGGAGCCCCTTGCCTTCTGGTAACGGAGCGCTCTTAGTGTCACAACTGCACACTAGCTGACTCCTTCCCCTTTTAGAATCATAGAATCATAGAATATCAGGGTTGGAAGAGACCTCAGGAGGTCATCTAGTCCAACCCCCTGCTCAAAGCAGGGCCAACCCCAACTAAATCATCCCAGCCAGGGCTTTGTCAAGCCTGACCTTAAAAACCTCTAAGGAAGGAGATTCCACCACCTCCCTAGGTAACCCATTCCAGTGCTTCACCACCCTCCTAATGAAATAGTTTTCCAAATATCCAACCTAGACCTCCCCAACTGCAACTTGAGACCATTGCTCCTTGTTCTGTCATCTGCCACCACTGAGAACAGTCTAGATCCATCCTCTTTGGAACCCCCCTTTAGGTAGTTGAAGGCTGCTATCAAATCCCCCCTCATTCTTCTCTTCTGCAGACTAAATAACCAGTTCCCTCAGCCTCTCTTCATAAGTCATGTGCCCCAGCCCCTAATTATTTTCATTGCCCTCCGCTGGACTCTCTCCAATTTGTCCACATCCTTTTTGTAATGGGGGACTGTGACGGGGCGGACTGGCCCCGCACTGGGACTGAGAGAGTTAACCCTTCCCTGCTGGCAGAGGAAGCCACGCCCCTGAGGCTCTGCTGGGCATGCTCCAACCGGGAGTCAAGCATAAAAGCCTGCAGAACCGCTCAGTCAGGGCTGGCGGCTGGGGAAGGAGAACGCCCAGCAGAAGCACCAGCCCAGGAGCAGTTGCAACCCTTACAGGAGGGAGCTGAGGAGCCAGGAAGCGGGCCCAGAGACTGGCAGCTGTGGGAACCCCAGGGAGCATTGGGTGCTGAGGATCCTGGAGACCCTGATGCCACAAGGACTGCTACATTTGGAGGACTGGTAGGAAGTGACCCAGGGAAGGGAAGGGAGTGGTATCTCCCACCCCTCTGAGGGAAGCGTGTTGCGGTAGGATTCCCCGCTGACCCATGGTGGATCACACCATCACTGACAGGGTCTTGGGTCGGAGCCCGGTGAAGGCGGGTGGGCCCGGGCTCCCCTACTGGGGCTCTCTAACTCCCCCCCCTTTTGGGGGATGACATAGTTCACCGACCCCTCTCTCTCGCCCCAAAGACGGTAGACGAACTCCGGCCGCTGGACCATGCTACCCCCCGAGGGGAGAAGAATTTAGAGAGACTCTGGCCATTAGGCCACGCTGCCTTAGGAGCGCACTATAGAGACCCCGGCCGCTAGGCTGTGCTATCCCGCCGAGCGAAGAGAGTGTAAAGGGACTCTGGCCATTGAATCAAAGGGGTGATGAGGTACAAAACCCGCCACAGGGACCCAAAACTGGACGCAATACTCCAGATGTGGCCTACCAGTGCCGGAGAGAGGGGAATAATCACTTCCCTCCATCTGCTGGCAATGCTCCTACTAATACAGCCCAATATGCTGTTGGCCTTCTTGGCAACAAGGGCACACTGCTGACTCATATCCAGCTTCTCGTCCACTGTAATCCCCAGGTCCTTTTCTGCAGACCTGCTGCCCAGCCAGTCGGTCCCCAGCCTGTAGCAGTGCCTGGGATTCTTCCTTCCTAAGTGCAGGACTCCGCACTTATCCTTGTTGAACCTCATCAGATTTCTTTTGGCCCAATCTTCCAACTTGTCCGCTTGACAAGAATCTGCTTGTCCACTGGCATCGTGAGGCCCCAGAGAACGTTGCTAGCTGCCAGACACGTGTCGGGATGGCGGCTTGGCCAGCTGGGATAAGGGCAGGAGTTCTATGCATAGAAGGCAGCATAGAAAAACATACGCAGAGTGGGGAGACACTGTGGCTAGGGTACCAGCCCAGGCGCCGAGAGCCCTGGGATCTATGCTTGCCTTGGCTACTGCTCTGCTGTATGCCTTGGGCAAGTTGCTTCCCCTATTTGTCCCTCTGTTTTTCCTCCTACAATTTGTCTATGTAGAGTGCAAATAGGAACTATCTTACTATGTGCACGTACAGTACCTAGCACAATTTGGCCCCAACCTTGACTGGTGTCTTTCGGTGCTGCTCTAAAACACATGATGTTAGCACCGAGGAGCTGAAAGAACGGTACATGATACGAATTGCCGGGCGTGGCTTGTTAGGTTGCACTCGATGCAATCGACATGATCTGAAATATAATTTAAACATGCCGCTCAGGCAGGCAGTGTAGCACAAGTTAGGTCTTTCTAAACACAAAATGTCCCAGAAAATGTAGCTTTCCATGGTAGCATCACATCCTCTCTAACAAAGCTCTGCAGTTCCCAGCACTGATTTGATCTGCAGTGACTGCATTCAGCTTTGATAAGAGACTCTCTCAGTCCCCTCTCTTCTTCTCCCACAAAGAACATTTCTGCCAGAGCTTGGCATGGGTCAGAAAGTATTAGGGACTATAAAATTGTATTAATCCCGGTGAAGCCTACTAATTTTGAATAAAGGACCACAGAGACTGAGGTGCCTGGAGAGAGCAGAAAGCATCAATGAGGATCAAAGGCCTAGTAGCCACTTTATAAAAAAAAAAAATCCTGATAAATAAATCTACTTGGGTTGGAGCAGTAATAACGACTGATGTAGATGGTGCTCTTCATCCAACCGTACAGAGCTGGGAATAAAATCAGACTCCCAGTCCCCATCTTGAACCACTGCCGCATGCTGCCTCCATATGCACCGTTTGGAAACATCTGTCCTCTTCTAGGTGCTTGCCAACAGCTCTGTGCAGGGCTAGTGAGCAAAAGAGGAAAGAAGGGGGGGGAGGGGAGATGTGCAATTTTTGAGGAACCAGAGAGAATTTTGACTCCCGTGATGCCAGGCTTAGCCGAAGGCAGCTTTGTACCGTACCTGATGGCGTATTGGCAACAGCGACGCTCACCCCAGTGACTGGCTGCTGCCTCTGCAGATACATCTGATATCTGCACTGAACGTTAAATCTCTATCGGAGGCTTTGCTGGTGCATTTAGCAGAATAAGGCATTTGATTTCCAGCTGTCAGTCCCCATGGGGTTGCCACTGCCAGCTTCCCTGACCCTCCTGCTCTGGAGGAAGCATGTTGCTGTTCCAATTAGCCAGGGCTGGCCTGGATTTCTGGCAACATGAATCTGCCCTGAAAGGCTGAGATTGATCCCAGCTGGTTCCACGGAGACAGCCATAAGTAGTTTCACAGGAGGTGATAAACACGGCCCCTAGTTAGCCAGCTCAGCTGAAACACTCTTCCCCCAGTTTCATTCTGCCTAACTCAGCCGTAAGCAGGCAGAACTGCCACCTGGCTGGGGCTCCAGCGCACAATGCACCCTCACCTCCTAACAAGTCCCACATTAGCCATAATGACTGACTCTAGGCCAGAGGAGGGCATCAGTGTCAGAGCTGGGAACAGAATTTGGGCATTCCTGGCTCCCAGACCTGAGTCCCGATCACTATGTAACACATCTTCCTGTAGCCCACCCTGTGGACCACTTGAATTCTTTAGTGGATTTCAGGTGTGTGCACAGAAATAAAAATGTGGCCGCTTTTGGAGGGGCACTTTCTGTGCTCCCCGCAGCCGGAGGAGTTGGCTCTCTCCCCACAGTCAGAGGAGCTGGCTCTCCCTGCTGCCCCCCGCCCCACATCCCCAGGGCTGGAGGAGCTTGCTCTCCCCGGGCAGCTGGAGGAACGGGCTCTCTGGCCCCGGCCCAAAGTTGGAGGAGTTCGCTCCCACCCCGGAGGAGTTCTGAGCCATGACCCTGCTGATTGGGGGGCCCATGCCTCTGCTTGCCCTCCCTTGCGCACGGCCCCGGATTTTCAAAGGGCATTTCCTAATGTGACTCAGAAGTGTATGACTTGAGAGGGAGAGGGGAGCACAGTCAGATGGGAAACGAAGCCAACATGAACATCTGGCTGGTCTGCCTTGCCAAGTTTGACACCTAGAATAAATCAAAGCATCTTCCTTCCTGCACAGGAAGCCCTGAAGGAACTCCCCGGTGGCATTTTCATAACTGCTCCTAGGGAACACATCTTCTATCCTCTCCAGTAGAAACTATGTTTCCTCTGGGAAGTTCACACGATTAAAGTTCTTTTTTTAGACACACACCGTTAGAACAATTCCGGCCAAAGGCTGGGAACGGGGACGCTGGTTCCATCACCCTACTAGGTACAGTCAGGGTTGGATTTGTGCATCTGCCACTAATTAGGCTTCAATAGGAAAGAATTTGAAACTGATTACACCACTGACTGCCTGGAGGTAGGAAGAAATTTCCCCCTGTGGGCAGCTTATTCCATAATTATCAATGATGAAGTTTCCTTTACCTTCTGGAATCTGGTATTAGCTATTGTCAGACAGGATATCAAGTTAGATGGACTCCTGGTCTGATCTGGCCACTGATGTTCCTATGTTCACTGCTTTATGAGCTTTACAAGCTCAGCAGTTTTTGATATGTACCGTTACCCTGAGCCACCAGTTCAGATGCAGGCATGGGAGCGTGTGTTGAAATATGACCATGTATTTGGAGACAAGAGGCAGGATGTACATTAAGGAACTTCATAAGAGTACAACTTTACTTAATATATTTCACCCAAACAAATCTCTTTCGTTTTGTTTTTAAAGAGGACAGTCTAGTAACTTACATTCATATGTGGGTGTGATGGGGTGCCCACCCTACACAAGGTCTGGCGGGGTTAAAGTGGGTAGGCAGGCCAATTAACTGCCCAGGCTACATCTGAAGAAGGAGACAGGGGGCAGGCCACTAATTGGAAATGGGATCAGCTGGGCAGGAAGAGAAGGGGCCTGTATAAAGCCCAGGAGCTGTAAGCAGCAAGGGGCTGCACGGAAGTCAGCTACAGTCACTCCCTGGGAGGAGGGCGCTTGGGCTGGCAAAGCCAGAAAGAGGGGGAAGCCAGGTAGGTAGGAAAAAGCCCAGGGAAACAGCAGCAAGGGGTAACACTGTATGGACCGTGGCTGCTTGTTATAGGATCCCTGGGCTGGAACCCAGTGTAGAGGGTGGGCCTGGGTTCCCCTACCAGCCACTGGGAAGTGGCACAGGGTGTTGGAGACACCAGCCAGATGGGTGGTCTGGAAGGACTTTGATTTCCCCGGAAGGAGAGGACCTTAGTGACCTGGCTGGAGAGTCAAGCCACAAACAGGAAAGCTGCCCCTCCAGGAGTGAGAGGGGGCTGCAGGGTGAAAGAGATGATGGGTAGTGACATTGCCGGAGGAGGGCGGGGCCTGGCCACAGCTAATCCCCAGAGCTGCCAGGAGGAGGTGCTACCTGCAGTGTGTGGCCCGCATGATAGTGGGGAAATAATTGTTGATGAGGTAGTGTTGTCTAGTAGTTAAAACGGAAGGATTGGGAACGAGAACTCCTGGGCTCTACTTCTGGCTCAGCCAGTGACTTGTTGTGAGTCCTTGGGCAAGTCACTTCATCTCTGTTTCCCCTCTCACCCTCTGTCTTTTCTATTTAGATTGGGAGCTCTTTGGGCCAGTCTCTTACTGTGTATTTGTATAGTGTCTTGCATAACGGGCTGGGGCCTTGATCTCAGCTGGGGCTTCTAGACACTACCGTAATACAAAAACATAATTCCCACTTGTTTTCTGCCCTTGGGCATGTCACTTAACCTCTCTGTGCCTCTGTTCAGCCCCAGTTCACAACAGTCTTTACTAGCACTGCATCAATAAGAACATAAGAACGGCCATGCTGGGTCAGACCAAAGGTCCATCTAGCTCAGTATCATGTCTTCCGACAGTGCCAGGTGCTTCAGAGGGAATTAACAGAACAGGTAATCATCAAATGATTCAGTGAATACTTTTTGGACAGATTTTGCCTAACTTTCCCTGGTTATGTCTTGTGTGAGCCACTTACAAATTTTCTCAACTGTATTTCCTGAATAAATGATTGAGACAAATTCTTGGCCAGGAGTTTGCTGGGACTCTTTGATATCCAAATGTGGGCTACATCAGTACATTTTGATTGGACACAGGGGCCATGTGTTGTTGCTGGTGTTTTGATTCTCTGGCTGGATGAATGTAACTCTTTAGTTCAGGCTTATGGTGCAAGTTTTTTGGGTTTCCACAAATATTCTCTTAAAATTCAGGATTTTCACCAACATTCCCGCTGGTGAACTCACTTGCCAAAATATTCACACAGATAGGGGCAAGAAGATGGGTGAAGTGAATCCAATTGATTATTTTCAAGCAAACAGTCAGAGAATTTTCCCTCAGTTAAATAATTACTTCATAAGGGTGGTGGGAGGCTCCTTCATCTGCCAAGCATGTAGACGTCCAGAGATGAAAAGCGAGACAGAAGCACCTTTTAATTAGGACGAGGCTCTTTTTAACTTTTTCTGTCTGACCTGGCACCATAATTACATCTTCAATTTGTAATTACCTTAAGAGCAGTTTTCACCTTCCAGTTGCCTGACTCGAGGGTGCTCCAGGAAGAAAACTAAGGTTTCTTATCTGAACCCTTCAACCACCTCTCTCCTATCAGCAGTAATAGCAAGGATTAACGGAGGTCACAAAGAGCAGGGGCTCCTGCCACCAATGAATTCTCTCTCATTTTGAAACATGTTCCTATTCGTATCTTGCTGTTATAGCGATTTATTATTGTAAACGATTTATTACTCATCCAAAGCCCTTGCCAAAGATACTGAACTGACATCCGATCTTTTCACATTGGGGAAAATATGCAGCCATCAGACAGGAATGACTTCTGGTTGATCCTGTCCTGGCTACGACTTCCATAAAATGTCACAAACATGAAATATAAGAGCAGCTTTGAAGTTAGGACTGTGCCGTGTCTAGAAATTAGTAGAACTTTAGCTTCCTAACTCTTGCGTTCCCCTTCCTCGGCTGATCATCTCAGCTGTATAGTACTTCACAGTAGTTTCGCTCCATCAGAGCAGTTTCTATATGGGAAGCAAAACACGGTAATTACATGCTGCATGTAAGATGAGGCACCTTACAGCTGAAAGGCCTTCAGCTCTGGGGGAAAAGGAGAGCACTTTACAAACACCTTATTTTGCATACCTTTAATGGAGGCCTCAGTGACCGCTGCAATATTTGATTGTCTGTTGTGCAGCCCATGAGTGGAAGTACTTCACACAACGCACAGTTGATCTATAGAATTCACTGCCAGGGGTTGTTGTGAAGGCCAAAACTATAATGAGGCTCAACAAAGAACTAGATAAGCTCAGGGAGGATAGGTCCATCAATGGTTATTAGCCAAGATGGGCAGGGATGCAACCCCATGCTCTGCGTGTCCTTAGCCTCTGACTGCCAGAAGCTGGGAGTGGACGACGGGGGATGGATCACTTGATGCCTGTTCTGTTCATTCCCTCTGGGGCACCTGGCTGCTGTCGGAAGACAGGATACTGGGCTAGATGCACTGTTGCTTTGACCCAGTATGGACGTTCTTCTGTTCTAACTCTTTAGTTGCTGAATTTACATACTATGAAAAGTGCATTCCCAGCAACCCAACTATGAAGTCAGGGCAGCAAACTGTGTGAGTGCCGCAGATGACACAATATCAATGAACATCAGGGTTGGGAGGCAGTGCAATCTGTACAAGGAAATCTCGGCAATCTGAATTCTGGCAGGAAACCCATGTGCTAATTGAAAGTTTCTTGGAGCAGCTTATGCTGGTGCTTGAAGTGGAGATGTGCAAAGCTCCTGGATAAAGTAGGAACTGGCCCAGAGCTTCATCCACCACAATGATCAGGACTGGACCTCTATGGAGGTTTAAAAAAAAAAAAAAAGTTGAACTTTTTTTCTTCTTCATTTTCATACAGCTCAGTCCTTCCTGGGTCCAGCTGAGACAAAGTAAAAAGTGATGAAAGACCCCAGGAAAGGCGGTTTGCTCTTCAGAACCTTCTGGCCCAGTGTCATATGAAAGCCTGTTCTTATGAGATCTCCAGCCCTGGCTCCCAGCGCTATACGGCGCTGCACTCCCTTTTGCCACACTAGGATCAGTGTGGCCATTCTAGAGAATAGATATAGCCTAAGCTTCCTCCCTGCCTCCTCCACGGACTAGAGGGGCCACCTCTCTGAGCAGCAGGGGACCTTATTCTACGTGGCCCACTGAGTCTTTGGCCTTTCTGCTGAGCTTGCCAACAAAGGGGCAGACTATTGCCAAGTGGGATGCGGCTGCTTTGTGATGGGGATGTCTCTCCATATGCGCTGGGCTGAGGCCCCCCCCCCCCCCCAGCTCACTTCACCCAGGGCACCAGACCAGATCAGAATTTTGCTTCGCTGCCCATTTGGGAGAAAAACATGGCTTTGTATATCTGCTGCTCTTAGGGTTGTGACTTGGCTGGTGTTTCACCGGCCCAGCCGTTTTTACCTTGCAGCGGGTCACGGGGAAAGAGAACATCCTGGCAATGTAAAAGCCTTCCCCAGAGTGGCTACAGTGGCACATGTTTGCTCTCTCCCCTTAGCCCAAGGGACATGCTCTGGAATACACACAGGAAAGAGGACTCCATTGGCACCTCACGCCCAAACTTCAGCCAACATCTGGGACGACTGGTGTTTGTTCTTTGGCTAGTCTGGGAATTCTCAAGCTCCCTACAGCAGAGCCTGGCCTTTCACTAATGGCTGGACAAAATAATCCTCAAATCTTGGGGGGAGTTTAAAGTGGTTGCTTCATGCTGGCATGTGCCACCCGTCTAGCATGCTTAGAATACTGCTGTCAGCTCCTCCTGCTCCTGGTGGGTTGGCCCATGGGCCAAAGCCTTTCTTGTGGCTTTGAACATACGCCCAGCTCTCTAACTCCTCATGCGCCTTGTGATCTTCCTGTCCGGCTTCCCACCACCCCTTTCCAGTCCCTCTGCGCCTCCTGGCAGCCCCCACTATCCTCCCAGCTGCCCTGAAACATCCACCCGGCCCACCTAATCTCCTTCCTGGTCAGCTCTCCTGCTCCCAGCCCGGGTTGTGTGCGGCAAGCTAGCCTCCATCCCAGCCACTCCGGCCTTCCTTCTTTCACTGATCTCCATGTGTCCCTCCTTCCAGTAGCTGTTGCCTTTGTAATCTCCTTTATCGGTCTGATGGGGGGGAAAAAATCTGCCACAAACACTGAGCTCATTATGCATTTCAGAGTCAAAATTCCGGACCCTCTTCCCCTTTAAATGCTAGCTGCTTTCCAGTCTGTTCAGGTTCTCCCAGCCAGAGCAGACTAGCGCAAGACTGGAGAGCAGCCAGGGACCCAAAACAAAAGGCTGGATTTTAACAGCCAAGGCGCTTGAGGGTGCAAAGGCTAAATCCCAAGTATGTGGCTTGCAACTGCAGAGGTGCCCGAGTTTCTTCACGAGCAACAGCCAGTCCTCGGCTTTACTCCTCACTGTTCAAGCACACAGGGGCAAGGCCAAGAACATGCAACATAGGGTTGCCACCTTCCTAATTGCTGGTAACCAGACTCCTGAGGCCCCGCCTCTGTTCCGCCTCTCCTCCAAGGCCCCACCTCTGCTCCGCCTCTTCCCCCCCAGGGCCCTGTCCCTGGTAGGAGGTGGCCCCAGCTGAGCAGAGGCTGGAATGGGTTAATGACCTGGCACCTCCCTCCGTCCTGCGGTAACCGGACTTTTGGCTCAGGTGCCATTTAGGATTGCCAGGTCCCCTTTACGACCGGACTTTCCAATCAAAAACCAGGCACCTGGCAACCGTAAATGGCACTTGGACACAGCAGCCGAAAACCGGACTGTCCGGATAAAACCTGGACAAGTGGCAACCCTAGTGCAATATTCCAGCTTTATTCCTTCCCCCACATGTGGTGTACTCTCACCAAATACTTCCCGGGAGCAGAGTTCTCTAAGTTCCTAGACATTGCTCTGTACATGAGCCTGCTATAATGCCCCTTGCTGGGAAGCTATCCTAACACCCACTTCCTCCTCCCAGTCACACAGACACATGCGTACGCAGGACAGCTGGGATGTGTTTACACACAGTTTAACCAGCTATTAGTTCTGTTTATAACCCCTCTTAGATGAAGCTAAAAATACACCGAAGGGATCCAAACAAACCGTGATCCAGCCCCAAACGGGCTAAAAATAAAGTGACAAGCTGTCGTGTGGTAACACAAGCAGCTGATCTGAGCTCCTCTGCAGGACATGTGATTGCTACTGCCTGCCCATCTGCACAATGTTGTCTGGCTCCCGCCCATCTGCGGAAGGATGCCTTGATTTTTCCTTTCCAGGGCAGACACCCTTATCTAAACCACACCTTTCAAAGACCCATGCTGGATAAACTACTGCGTTCCTCTAGGTCACTGCTTCAAACAGCTCTCGGGCAGCGGTTCAAATCCAGCTCTAGGATGATGGTAACCCAAAGTCTTTGGTATCTGACACCTGCGGGGGGGCCTAAGTGAAATGTGTGTGTGTGTGGGGTCTCTGTCGTTGCTGGAGGACAAATGAACCCACCAGTAACTGGCACCATTGTTGGCTGTCTCAGTGGAGAGACCAAGGGCTGAGTTGGCATGAAATTAAGTTGCTGGCATCCGTTCCCTGGAAGGCACAGCAAGCATCTGGGGTAGTGAGTGGAGGGGAGTTTGCTATCACTGCCTGTTCTGTATGCTCAGGGCTGGTGCCGATCACCAGCCCTATACTTGCTTCTGAAATGACTTAGGAAACGAATATTAAAAGGAAAAAAACATCCTAGTAGCTAGAAGGCATTTCCGCTGCCAGTTCAAGGCTGCCTTTGTTCGTTTCCCAGCCCTGCCACTGATGTCTTATGTGACCTTGGCAAGTCACATGACCTCTGTGCCTCGGTTCCTCCTCTGTGAATTGGGGACTAATACTTCCCTTCTCCCTTGTCTGTGCAGACTCTAAGCTCTTCAGGGCAGGCGCTGCCTCTCACTGGATTGTGTACAATGCCTGGCACAATGGGGGACCCTGATCTCAGTCTGAGAACGCTAGGTGCTGCTGTAATACTATTAATACTAAAGAGAGTTTGATTTCCCGTCCCTTGCCCTGATGGGCCCGGGCTATGGGGAAGCAAGCCAGAGAATATTGTGATTGACCTTTCCACCTCTCTGCTGCTGATTCCTTTCTTGACCCATCAGAAAGTGCCCCGAACAATCTCTTAGCACAGGCAATGCACTTCCCGCCTGCTCGGAGCGACCCTGCCAAGCTCTGTGTTGCCCCAACCTCCTTTTGTCCAGAGCAGCCTTCTAGCCAGAGTCACTTCTTGAATTATCAGCTGGCTTAAGTGGCAGATAAAGCACTTAGTTCAAGGGAGGCAATTGAGATTTACACACAGGAACCCATAACCAGCTTCCTGGGCTTTCTTCCTGTTTGGATTGAAATGAAATGGAGAAAGCACAATAACTTCGTCCTGGCAGCTGAGTGCTGAGTCCCGGACTGTGGAAACAGCTCTGCTGTGGCTGCCGCTCATGCACAATGCATGCTTTGTGGGGCTGTACTGAGAACTGTGGGACACAAAGGGGCTGCTTCTCCGCATCGCGGAAACTGGCAGAGTTCAACAGAGCCCGTCCTTTTTCTCCCACAAGCCGTTTGGCATGGCCAGCCCCAGTGGCTGGGAGCGGTGGCTGTATCACATTGTTGGTTAAGTGGCCCAATCAGCAGTGTGTGATTAATCTCTCGTGCCCGCGGTTAGGGAATTTACAGCGGTTCAGACCGCTCTGTACAGTGGGTGTGCTCCATCTGCTAAGCACAGTTCCTGTTCTCCTGACTAGTGGCAACCGGGCATTTGACTAACAATGGCTGTCGGGTTAAAATAAGAGCCACCTCGGACTTCTGCCCATTCCTCATACGGAGTCTGAAGCTTTTCTGGGCAAGTTTGGGCCCCTTTTTCTAGCCTAATGCCTCTCCCCTGCAGTGATATCTGGCCTCTTGGACTTTCCTGCCAATAATATTTAGCACTTAAATCACATTTTTCCATCCACAGCTCTCCAAAGGCAGGTGAGGTTCATTGCCCCCGTTCTTCCAGTGCGGAGGTGGGGCACAGAGAGATGAAGGTGCTTGCCAATGGTTACATGCTGAGTCAGTAGCACAGCCAGAAAGAGAACCCAAGCATCTGGCCTCCCAGTCTGGTGTCCTGCCCCTTGGAAATCCCAGATTTTTGCCTAATCTGAGAGAGGGAAGCCTCCCATGCAGGGTCCAGGAAGGAAGGGCAGCAGAGCACCTGATGCCTGTTGAGAGGTGGTTTGCCCATCCCTAACTTCAGCTGTTACTACTGAAACTGGCTTCCTAGCACTGATGGCCCCTCGCCTCCCAGCCTCTTTTGCAGCGTTAACTTTGTTGTCCAGGGAGCACGTTTTAGAAGGAAATCTACACCGAGAGAATAGCTCAGAAACCTTACAGGGAGCAGGCAGGTGAGAGAGGGCAAGCTGCTGGGAGACCAGAAACCCCACTCAGCTTTAGATTTTCTAGCAGGCTCTCGCTTCTTGTTCTGAAATATACCTCTGTGTCCGGACTGGGACTTTTGTAACTGGACGTCGCTATTGACCACCTGTTGGGTTGAGGACTGTTTGCAGCACAGGGATGAGCTTGTCCTTCCAAAGGCACATGGGGTCAGATTTGCTGTCCATTGCCTAGCATGCAGGTAGTCCTATGGCACATCCTGATATAAAGCCAATGGCTGGCCCTTTGTGTTTGGTGAGAAATCATAGGACTGGAAGGGACCTTGGGAAGTCTTCTAGTCCAGTCCCCTGCAATCATGGCAGGGCTAAGTATTCTCTAGACCATCCCTGACTGGTGTTCGTCTAACCTGCTCTTAAAAACCTCCAATGGTGGAGATTCCACAACCTGCCTAGGAAATTTATTCCAATGCTTTAACCACTCTGACAGTTACGAAGTTTTTCCTAATGTCCAACCTAAACCTCCCTTGCTGCAATTTAAGCCCACTGCTTCTTGTCCTAGCCTCAGAGGTTAAGGAGAACAATTTTTCTCCCTCCTCCTTGTAACAACCCTTTATGTACTTGAAAACTGTTATCATGTCCCACCTCAGTCTTCTCTTCTCCATACTAAATTACCAAAAAATTTTCAATCTCTTTCCTCATAGGTCATGTTTTCTAGACCTTTAATCATTTTTGTTGCTCTTCTCTGATCTTTCTCCAACTTGTCCACATCTTTCCTGAAATGTGGTGCCCAGAACTGGACACAATACTCCAGTTGAGGCCGTATCAGTGCGGAGTAGAGTGGAAGAATTATTTCCTGTGTCTTGCTTACAACACTCCTGCTAATACATCCCACAATGACGTTTGCTTTTTTTGCAACAGTGTTACACTGTTGTCTCAGGTTTAGCTTGTGATCCAGTATGCCCCCAGATCCCTTTCCACCACTCCTTCCTAGGCAGTCCCTTCCCATTTTGTATGTGTGCAACTGATTGTTCCTTCCTAAGTGGAGTATATTGTATTTGTCCTTATTGAATTTTATCCTGTTTACTTCAGACCATTTCTTCAGATTGTCAAGATCATTTTGAATTTTAATCCTATCCTCCAAATCACTTGCAACCCCTGCCAGCTTGGTATCATCCGCAAACTTTATAAATGTACATAAGAACAGCCATACTGGGTCAGACCAAAGATCCATCTAGTTCGGTATCCTGTCTTCCAACAGCAACCAATGCCAGGTGCCTCGGAGGGAATGAACAGAACAGGCAATCAGCAAGTGAACCATACCCCGCTGCCTCTCTTAGCCTCTGTTTGCCAGAGGCTAGGGACACCATCCCTGATACTCTCTATGCCATTATCTAAATGATTGATGAAGATATTGAACTGGACCCAGGACTGATCCCTGTGGGACCCCCACTCAATATGCCCTTCCAGCTTGACTGTGAACCACTGATAATTACTCTCTGGGAATGGTTTTCCAACCAGTTATGCACTCACCTTATAATAGATCCATCTATGTGGTATTTCCCTAGTTTGTTTATGAGGTCATGCGAGCCTTACTGAAGTCAAGATATAGTACATCTATCACTTCCTCCTATCCACAAGGCTTGTAACCCTGTCAAAGAAAGCTATCAGGTTGGTTTGACACAATTTGTTCTTGACAAATCCATGCTGACTGTTACTTATCAACCTATTTTCTTCTAGGTATTTGAAAATTGATTGCTTGATTATTTGCTCTATTATTTTTCTGGGTACTGAAGTTAAACTGACTGGTCTGTAATTCCCTGGGTTGTCCTTACAGTATTTCCCTTTTTTATAGACTGGCACTAGATTTGCCCTTTTCCAGTAGTCTGGAATCTCTCCCTTGACTTTTCGAAGATAATCACTAATGGCTCCAATATCACCTCAGTGAGCGCTTTGAGTGTTCTAAGGTGCATTTCATCAGGCCCTGGTGACTTACCTATCTCATAGAGCTGGAAGGGACCTTGAAAGGTCATCGAGTCCAGCCCCCTGCCTTCACTAGGAGGACCAAGTACTGATTTTTGCCCCAGATCCCTAAGTGGCCCCCTCAAGGATTGAGCTCATCACCCTGGGTTTAGCAGGCCAATGCTCAAACCACTGAGCTATCCCTCTCCCCTAACTTGTTTAAGTAATTTTTAACTTGTTCTTTTCCTATTTTAACCTCAGCTCCTCCCTCATTTTCACTGGCATTCTTTGTATTAGATACCCAATTGCTATTAAATCCAGGCTACACACACTGGTCTGGACTAAGTGACAACAAAGTCTGGGACACTGGGGAAAGGGAAAAGCTTGAGCCTGTCTGTGACTTCTACTCCAGCTCTAGAATGCTCCCCTCTGAATGGATGAGAGACGACAAGCTGCCACGCCAAATCTTACTCAAAACCTTCCCAGTTCCTGGGAGCAGGGCCTCCCTGTATGACACAGCAGTTGCACTCCAACTCCCATGTGAGCTTGTTAGCAGTGAGTTGCCAAAGTGCTTTAAGAGACCCTAGTGAGTCGATTAGACCTGATCACCGGCCTAGCTTATGTAATGAGAGTGTGACACACGCAGGAGTGCTTGGGAGGGACTGTACTTTAATTGCCAGCACAAGTCACATGACATGGATCAAGTTCTGAAGGCAAGTACCCCATCATGTATGTAAACAGCATAATATTCACTGACGACTGTGGCTTTTATTGCACCTTTAAAGCGTGGCTGTGGTCAGAAAAATGACTTAGGGTATTGATTGCAGCTCATGTAGACATACCGGAGCTAACTTTAATCTAGCTAGCACAGATCCTAGAGCAGCAAAGCTGCAGTACCATCGGGTTCTGTGCAGCTAGCCCCACAAGTAATTACCCCGGGGTTCCAGGTGGACTTGTGCCAGACCTCGCTAGGTTAAAGTATTGATATACCCTATGTAAAATGGTACCTTCTCCTTAATCCCCTGCTCCCTGGGTCTCTCTGAGTTAGATCTGTTTATGGGACAAATACAAACAAGCTCTTATACACAGCAAAGACAACAAAGCTATGGAAGGCAAGCTGGATTCTATCTGTCTTGTGTATCAGCAAAACAATTACATTCTGAGAGTGAGGTATTGCACAGTTTGTATCTCAGGTCACAGGATAAAGCAGCAACATTGGTATTTTAAAAATGAAATCTTCTCCCTAGTTAAATTGAGCAAATGCAGAGCCTGATCCAACTCTCTTTGAAACCAAGGACATTCTCCAGGCGTGGTGCAGCAGCTCAGGAAACATGAAGCGGAACAATTTCTTTTGGGCCTCAAAGGACAACTGGAGTGCGCTACTACGTTTCCTGTGGGCATGTCTCCTTGTATTTGCTCTGGGGTCAGAAATCTGCTCTTGCTACAAGACACCAATGGGCTTTTGTAATGCCACACATCCAGGTGGGTCAGCGGCAGCAGTGATTGATCCTGGGACCTCTGGATCTAAATACCTGATGAGCCTCTCATCACTGCCTGGGCTAAAAGACCCTTCTGTTATGCCAGGCTATAGCAAGCTCATCAATTTCCCTGCAGCGGTGGCTGAGCCACAGCTACCACTAGAGAGGGACAAAGTGCCACATTGAGTGGGTGTAGGTTACATACATTTTCCTAATGTCCAACCTAAACCTCCCTTGCTGCAGTTTAAGCCCATTGCTTCTTGTTCTATCCTTAGAGGCTAAGATGAACAAGTTTTCTCCCTCCTCCTTATGATACCCTTTTAGATACCTGAAAACTGCTATCATGTCCCCTCTCAGTCTTCTCTTTTCCAAACTCAACAAACACAATTCTTTCAGCCTTCCTTCATAGGTCATGTTCTCTAGACCTTTAATCATTCTTGTTGCTCTTCTCTGGACCCTCTCCAATTTCTCCACATCTTTCTTTCTCTCCAGCTCACAAATGACCCACTGCCATGGTTGCCCAGAGGTTCTTGGGGCCCGGGGAAAAATCTGAAATGAAGGTGGGGTCCCCACCAAGAGTGTAAAAAAAAAAATGCTGAGGGGAGGTCCAGGTGGGGCGTGTTGGAGAGCGAGCCTATCCTGCATTCGCCCCACAGCGTCCGCTCCCAGGGGCGCCTCCAGAAATTTATCACGTGGTACGTGAGCCACCCCCAGTTGAGTGAGTGGTGTTGCAAACTGGAAGAGGGGGTTGCCCCTGCTGCCCTTCCACTCAGTTTGGGGGGCCCTCTCAGACAAGGGTGCCTATCCCCAGGGTGCCAGCAGTCAGAGCCTCGTGTATCTCTCATGCTGATAAGTACAGAATAATTGCATTTCGAAGCCGGTGCAAAGTCTTTCTGTGTGTCGATTTCCATATCCCTGAAGAATTAAACTGTAAACTCACGGCAAGGGTTGCCAGTTTGAGTTAGATGTGTTCCTGGAGGTTTCATCACATGACATAATCTTTAATTTAAAAGATTAATCTTTAATTCCTGGAGACTCCAGGACAATCCTGGAGGGTTGGCAGCCCTCCACACAGCTGGAGTTCTGGGAGAGGGGGTGTTTAAGCTACAGGGAAGTCTCAGGGGTCAGTATTGGTAATAGCAGCTAGACATTTGGACTGTGGGGTCTCAATCCTCAGAAAGGGGCTGGTAGACAGAAGGTCTGGACCCCAAGAGTGGCTGAGACACCCCAGCCAGAGGCAGTGCCTTGGCCCTTTTCAGACTCAGGAGGCTTAGAAAGCACGTGGACTCAAGGCGGTGGGCCCCAAACACAACACTGTCTAGTCAGGGGGAGCTGTACCAGGGCTCTGTGTGTGTGACAGGGGGCACCCAGAGCCCTTGGCACGGAGCTGGATGTGAGGCACACAGGGATCCTGGCATGAGGAGGGGGGGGGGTTGCCAGGAGTCACTGAAGTAGAGGGGTATGGGAGGGGGGCACACATGGCTCTTGTAGGAGGGAATGAAGGGAGACAAGGGGAAGCCCTGGTGACTGCAGTGAGCTCGGCCTACAGAAGTCAATAAGTGTGTGACCCTCTAGTCTAATGTGGGGCCCAGATTCCCTGCTGCCCCCAGTTCCTACTGGGTGGGCAAGGGGAGGGGGCTTTCAGGGAGCTGGTTGCAGTTCCCTGACTCTCTGGTCAGGTCTGCATCTGTCCGGCTGGGGTTTAGAAGCTCCATTCACTCGCAACAGCCACCATAGAACAGCACGGATTATGGTTTTGTGGGACCCTGGGCCAGAGCAAGTAGGGGGCCCTCCCCACCCCTTCCACCTGCAGTCCCCCCTGCTCCACCCTCCAGTGCTTCTTCCGGGGAAATGGGGTAGGGGCACGTGGACGGGACAAGCGGGCGGGCAGAGCAGGTCGGGGCATGGGGGCACCCATTTTTCTGGCTGTAGCGGTTATATTAGAACATCACCCTGAAGGGACACAAACATCCAACCTCCAGCCTGTCTTTCTCATTAGGAGACACTGAGGGAAGTCCATACGTCCTTCCTTCACTGTATGGAATATTGTAAAGCATATAATTCAGAGGTGCTCACCCACCCTCTGAAACTGTGAGACTTTCTTTCTTCTCCCCATCCACCTCCCCACATCTATTTTACAGGAACTTGAGTCAACTCTTGCCGCTTTAAAACCTTCCTCTTCATAAATAGTCTTGCCTGATAAAAGTAATAACTTCCACTGATATAGCCCCTTTCAACCAAATCACTTTCTATAGAGTCATAGATTCCACGGCCAGAAGGGTCCATTGTGTCATCTAGTCTGATCTCCTGTATGACACAGGCCAGAGAACTTCCCCAAACTAATTCTTTTCAATGAAGACTTTGTTGAAACCAAAATGTCTGAGATTTCATTGAAAATATTTTGACCAGACCAACTCTGTCCAGTGCCAACTCAAAAGGCGGAATCCCAGAAACTGAACTACCAGCACCATTTCATGCGGGATACTGGGGTTTGCCAGGATGTTGCCAGCCAAAGCCGTGTGCAGGCTTACTAACTCCGCTTAGCTTGCGACAGCAGCTAACAAGAGCAGTCCAGCACAAGCACACGGCACACGGCACAGCTGCCTTGGTAATTGTTTAACTTTTATAGAGTGCTTTTCATCTTGTTAAATGTTTCCCTCTCTGAGTGATAAAGTGTGAGAACAGATCAATATCTCTCAAACCTCTCCCATAAAGATACACTTGATTTGCCTTCATACGCAGACATTCTAATCACCCGTCCTAACCTCCCCCTCCCCCATTAAAATAATGCTGCAGGCAAAGAGCAATTGAAGGTTATTACTAGGGCTGTGAAGCGATTAAAAAAATTAATCACGATTAATCGTGCGATTAATCACACTGTTACACAATAATAGACTACCATTTATTTAAATATTTTTGGATGTTTTCTACATTTTCAAATATATTGATTTCAATTACAACACAGAATACAAAATGTACAGTGCTCACTTTACATTTATTTTTATTACAAGTATTTGCACTGTAAAAAAACAGAAATAGTATTTTTCAATTCACCTAATACAAGTACTGTAGTACAGTCTCTTTATCATGAAAGTTGAACTTACAAATGTACAATTATGTACAAAAAAACCTGCATTCAAGAATAAAACAATGCAAAATTTTGAGCCTGAAAGTCCACTCAGTCCTACTTCTTGTTAAGCCAATCGCTCAGACAAACACGTTTGTTTACATTTGCAGGAGATAATTGTGACGGGTTGGATCACAGAAACCCCCTTGGGGCTGCTAACTGATGTGCCAAGACTACTTCTGACCCTGCTTTCCCTGCCAGCTTGGGACTCCAGAGCCCTGCCTGGCTGTGCCAGACATGCTTGCCGGCCACAAACACAGACCCAGGTCTGAACCACGTCCCACAAACTGCAAGCGTAACTGAAAGCAGCTTAAGAAGTGTTCCTGTCTTTAACACTCAGCTGCTCAACTCCCAATGGGGTCCAAACCCCAAATAAATCCGTTTTACCCTGTATAAAGCTTATACAGGGTAAACTCATAAATTGTTCGCCCTCTATAACACTGATAGAGAGATATGCACAGCTGTTTGCCCCCCAGGTATTAATACATACTCTGGGTTAAATAATAAGTAAAAAGTGATTTTATTAAATACAGAAAGTAGGATTTAAGTGGTTCCAAGTAATAGCAGACAGAACAAAGTGAATTATCAAGCAAAATAAAATAAAACATGCAAGTCTATGCCTAATACAGTAAGAAAACTGAATACAGATAAAACCTCACCCTCAGAGGTGTTCCAGTAAGCTTCCCTTTGCTGGACCCAGACTAGAAGGAGACTAGTCTGTAATCACTCACACCCCCTGTAGTTACTGTCCTTTGTTCCAGTTTCCTTCAGGTATCCTTTGGGGGTGGAGAGGCTATCTCTTTAGCCAGCTGAAGACAAAATGGAGGGGTCTGCCAGGGGTTTAAATAGACTTTCTCTTGTGGGTGGATACCCTTCCCTCCCCCTGTGTAGAATTCCAGCTACAAGATGGAGCTTTGGAGTCACATGGGCAAGTCACATGTCCATGCATGACTCAGAACTTATAGGTAGCAGCCATGGTTCACATGCTACCTTGAACGTCCTCATGTAGACTTCTTATGTGGATTGGAGCCTTCCAAGATCCATTGTCTGTTAAGTGCTTCTTGACTGGGCACTTAACTTGCAAATTCCTTTCTAAAGAAGCTGATCAAATGCCTTACTAAGGCTATTTAAAATCAAGCAAGTACACAGCCAATATTCATAACTTCGAATACAACAATGACACATGTATACAAATAGGATGAATATATTAAGTAGATCTTAACCTTTACATAAATATGTTACATGGCATATGTAGCATAAAACATATTCCAGTTATGTCATATCTACATTCATAAGCATATTTCCATAAAGCCATATGGGGTGCAACGTCACAATAATACTACCCGGTTCTTGTTTACAATGTCACCTGACAGTGAGAACAGGCGTTCTCATGGCACTGTTGTAGCCGGAATTGCAAAATATTTACATGCCAGATGCACTAAAGATTCATATGTCCCTTCATGCTTCAACCACCATTCCAGGGGACATGCGTCCATGCTGATGACGGGTTCTGCTCAATAAGAATCAAAGCAGTGCGGACCGACACATTCATTTTCATCGTCTGAGTCAGATGCCACCAGAAGAAGGTTGATTTTCTTTTTTGGTGGTTCGGATTCTGTAGTTTCCACATCGGAGTGTTGCTCTTTTAAGACTTCTGAAAGCCTGCTCCACACCTCGTCCCTCTCAGATTTTGGAAGGCACTTCAGATTCTTAAAGCTTGGGTCAAGTATTGTAGCTATCTTTAGAAATCTCACATTGGTGCCTTCTTTGCGTTTTGTCAGATCTGCAGTGAAAGTGTTCTTAAAATGAACAACATGTGCTGGGTCATCATCCGAGACTTCTGTAACATGAAATATATGGCAGAATGCGGATAAAACAGCAGGGGACATACAATTCTCCCCCAAGGAGTTCAGTCACAAATTTAATTAACGCATTATTTTTTTAACGAGCGTCATCAGCATGGAAGCATGTCCTCTGGAATGATGGCTGAAGCATGAAAGGGCATACGAATGTTTAGCATATCTGGCATGTAAATACCTTGCAATGCTGGCTACAAAAGTGCCATGCGAACGCCTGTTCTCACTTTCTGGTGACATTGTAAATAAGAAGAGGGAAGCATTATCTCCTGTAAATGTAAACAAACTTGTTTGTCTTAGCGATTGGCTGAACAAGAAGTAGGACTGAGTGGATTTGTCGGCTCTGAAGTTTTACATTGTTTTGTTTTTGAGTGCAGTTATATAACAAAAAAAAATGTACATTTGCAAGTTGCCCTTTCACGACAAAGAGATTGCTACAGTGCTTGTATGAGCTGAATTGAAAAATATATTTCTTTTGTTTATCATTTTTACAGTGCAAATATTTGTAATAAAAATAATATACCCTTTGATTTCAATTAGAACACAGAATAAAATATATATGACAATGTAGAAAAACATCCAAAATATTTAATAAATTTCAATTGGTATTCTATTGCTTAACAGTGCAATTAAATCACGACTAATTTTTAAAATCGAGATTACTTTTGTTGAGTTAATCGCATGAGTTAACTGCGGTTAATCGACAGCCCTAGTTTTTACTGCAATGTACATTTCCTTAAGTGTCTCATTCAGAAAACGATTGGAGAGTTGCAAGCTTGTGGTAATGCAGCCACAATCCAAAGTTGCTGGAGTGCTCCTAACCAATAAACTTTCAATTTCAGACCAGAATGGAAAGTGCTCTAATCATTTTAAATTGCTTTCTGATGGATGAACGTGCACAAGCCTCAGATTCAGCTCTTTAAAAAGAAAACCAATAAGTGGATCAATGCCTGGGAGATCTGAAAGCTTGTGTCAAAGGGGGCAGAGAGAGGGGAGAGAAAAGGTGGCAGGAAATTCTGTTCCTTGTTGGCGTCTCGGTATCTCCTTTGTGGCACTTGAAATTGATGAGGATGAAACTACTTAGCTTATCATTGTATATTGTAATCTGGGGAGGAAGATGAGGAGAAACCAGTCTGCCCTCTGACTATGAAATCCTCCCTCCTCAGGACCTTATCCTGAGTTCCTCACTGAAGTCAAGGATACTTAGCATTCTATAGGGTTAGTGCTGTCACCGCCCACTCCAGCTCCCATCGATATCAATGGCAAGACTTCCATTGACGTCAAAGTGAGGGTGGAACAATCTTTTAATGTGTAAGGAAATACACCAGTGATGTATACATCATTCTAGATGTAGGCCTTTCAGCTCCATGTTAGTGTGTGGTTGGTCGGCTGCATGGAGTGAAAAGCAACAGAGAGTCCTGTGGCACCTTTAAGACTAACAGATGTATTGGAGCATAAGCTTTCGTGGGTGAATGCCCACTTCGTCGGATGCATGTCATGGAGTGAGGTATTAATGTCTGGTGGCAGTGGGTATGGGGAGGGGGGATTTTTTTAATGCTGTTTTGGAGCTTGGCCATGGTGTCTTCCAAGCACTCATAGGCCTCAGGTCCGAGGTGGGGTAGAAATATTACTGCTAACATTTAACACCTGGCTTGTGAGAGCTGGACCCCAGAGTAAATATTTTCTATTCACTCTGTTCATGCAATTGTAAATGTGTTTCTACCTCTCCCATTCATGATTTGTGAGCTCTTACCCTTCTCGGCCCAGCTGATGAACACTTTCACTAGGATGAGCAGTGTGGTGGGCATAAGAGACCATCTGGGAAGCAGGGCTGTCTAGTGATCAGCAGTGCAACCGAGACTCCTGGGGCTCAGTCCTGGTCTCTCTGATACTGGTGTGACTCTCTTGATGTCAAACAACTGATTTCCATTGTGTGGCCAGGCACGCTACCGTGTGACAAGTGCACACACCCTGGGTCGAGGGCCAAGACCCGCTGCTTCCTCCAGTGAATTTCAGCTTCTAAAATTGAGCTTTTATTTTAACAGTCTGTACAACTCGTGTTTGAACTTAAAACGCAGGGTAGGCCAATTTTACACGGGTGTAACTCCATTAACTGTAGTAGACTTACTCCTGATTTGCACTGGGCATGAGATCAGAGTCAGGCCCAAAGATTTTAAAGGCTTCAGATAGCCACCAAAACTCACTTCTTTCTAGAATCCAAAGAAGGGCCAATTCCAGTCACGCCAGGTGGTAACTGCATCTCCCTACAGCACTGGATACCATGTGTCACCAGGCTTTTAAGGCAGCGGAACTTCATCGGACTAGTTCCAGATGTATGCTCCTGATTTAGCAAATCACGTATGCCTGTGCTAACTAGAAGCACATGAGCAGTGATCCAATGAGGCTGCCCCTGTGCTTAAAGTTAGGCACATGCTTAAGTACCTTGTTGAATCAGACCCATTAGGATTTAAAATTTGAGGAGTTAAACTTCTGCCCAGGGGAAAAAAAAAGAGCATTAAACTTGGAACCAATGTAGTGCTATTGTAATAGGATAACGAGTCTTGTGGATAAGGGAGAAGCGGTGGATGTGGTATACCTAGACTTTAGTAAGGCATTTGACACGGTCTCACATGATATTCTTATCAATAAACTAGGCAAATACAACTTAGACGGGGCTACTATAAGGTGGGTGCATAACTGGCTGGATAACCGTACTCAGAGAGTAGTTATTAATGGTTCCCAATCCTGCTGGAAAGGTATAACAAGTGGGGTTCAGCAGGGGTCTGTTTTGGGACCGGCTCTGTTCAATATCTTCATCAACGACTTAGATATTGGCATAGAAAGTATGCTTATTAGGTTTGCAGATGATACCAAACTGGGAGGGTTTGCAACTGCTTTGGAAGCTAGGGTCATAATTCAAAATGATCTGGACAAATTGGAGAAATCGTCTGAGGTCAACAGGATGAAGTTTAATAAAGACAAATGCAAAGTGCTCCACTTAGGACGGAACAATCAGTTTCACACATACAGAATGGGAAGAGACTGTCTAGGAAGGAGTATGGCAGAAAGGGATCTAGGGGTTATAGTGGACCACAAGCTAAATATGAGTCAACAGTGTGATGCTGTTGCAAAAAAAGCAAACATGATTCTGGGATGCATTAACAGGTGTGTTGTGAGCAAGACACGAGAAGTCATTCTTCCGCTCTACTCTGCGCTGGTTAGGCCTCAACTGGAGCATTGTGTCCAGTTCTGGGCACCGCACTTCAAGAAAGATGTGGAGAAATTGGAGAGGGTCCAGAGAAGAGCAACAAGAATGATTAAAGGTCTAGAGAACGTGACCTATGAAGGAAGGCTGAAAGAATTGGGTTTGTTTAGTTTGGAAAAGAGAAAACTGAGAGGGGACATGATAGCAGTTTTCAGGTATCTAAAAGGGTGTCATAAGGAGGAGGGAGAAAACTTGTTCATCTTAGCTTCTAAGGATAGAACAAAAAGCAATGGGCTTAAACTGCAGCAAGGGAGGTTTAGGTTGGACATTAGGGAAAAGTTCCTAACTGTCAGGGTGGTTAAACACTGGAATAAATTGCCTAGGGAGGTTGTGGAATCTCCTTCTCTGGAAATATTTAAGAGTAGGTTAGATAAACATCTATCAGGGATGGTCTAGACAGTATTTCGTCCTGCCATGAGGGCAGGGGACTGGACTCGATGACCTCTCAAGGTCCCTTCCAGTCCTAGAATCTATGAATGCCGACAGACCCTGATCGTCGGCATCGAACCTGAGATCTTTGGAGCTTAGTGCATGAGCCTCTATCGCATGAGCTAAAAACCAACTCGCTGTTAGCTAAGGCTGTAGAGCAAACTCATTAATCTCACTCTCTCTCTCCTCTCTCTAAGTGGCCTTGGTGCCACTAGATGGGACACAACACTACACCCAGAAGGTGTGTGGGTTACACTATCATGCAGCCCTTCCTACTGAAAAGTCTCACACCGCAGATGTATAGATGGTACCAAAGTTAGTGTGAGCACAGACACTATCTGATTGTAAAACTGACAACAGCTCTCTCGGGTCATATTTGTAGCTTGAGGAAGACAGTGGGCTTGATTCTCCTTTCAACAGCACTTTTACCAAGGGTTGTGGTGGATTCTCTATCCCTGACAATTTTAAAATCAAGATTGGATGTTTTTCTATAAGGTCTGCTCTAGGAATTATTTTGTGGGGAGTTCTTCTATGGCTAGTGTTATACAGGATGGAGGTCAGACTCTATGATCACAATGGTCCCTTCTGGCCTTGCAATCCATGAATCTATGAAATTTGGAGTAACTTCATGGACTTTAAAGGAGTCATACTGACATAAAACCAACGTGTGATCAGAAACAAGCAGTAGCTTCTGTTTTTCTTTTTTCTTTTATCGTCTTCCAATACATTTTAAATTCAGTTTTGCATTTGGGTCTTGCTGCACTTAGTCTTTGATTTCTCAAAGTGGGAGAAAATCTCCCCAAGATAAATATGATTAATTGGACCTGTGTAGTCAGTAATTGTTGCTGCCAGAGTGGCAGCCCATACAATTTATAAGTTCTGTTTTACACTCTGTGTGTGTGTGTGTGTTAATGTAGCATACAGGAGGCAGGTTGAGAATTTAAGCACTTTTAACAATGAAAATGTACTGTTAGAGCTAAAAATGTGTGGTTATAGAATCATAGAATATCAGGGTTGGAAGGGACCTCAGGAGGTCATCTAGTCCAACCCCCTGCTCAAAGCAGGACCAATCCCCAGACAGATTTTTGCCCCAGATCCCTAAATGGCCCCCTCAAGGATTGAACTCACAACCCTGGGTTTAGCAGGCCAATGCTCAAACCACTGAGCTAGCCCTCCCCCCATGTCTAACATTTTATCTCCATTTCCATTCCAAATGATTAATAAACGAATCCCATGTAAGACAAAGTGGAATTTCCGACACAGCTTTAGGTCCAGTATCTTATAATATATTGCTTTCCAACTTGGCTTTATTTTAAAAAAAATCTCACTGAGATCTATAATAGAGCCAGGTATAAGAAGCCCTCCATGCTTGTACCACTGGGATAATATCCACAACATTGCATAGCCGAGGACTAATTAGCTGCAATGTTTTGAAAACTTGGAATGCTAAACAAGTGCTAAGTATTATTACTCAATAAGTAATTATTCTATGTTACTAAAACCTATTCTTCTTCCACTCCCTCTACCCTCCTTCTTCCTTAGGCTCTGGATCATCCTCCTAAAACCCGTTTGCTAAGGCACCACCCTTGCTTCAAAGGCCTGGTCTATATCTAAAACTTAAATTGACCTAGTTACATCACTCAGGACTGTGAAAAATTTCATGCCTTCTGCAACGTAGCTTGGTCAACCTAACCCCCACTGTAGACGCAGCTGGGTAGACAGAAGAATTCTTCCATCAACCTAACTACTGTATCTCCGAGGGATGGATTTACCACAGTGACCAAATAACCTTCTCCTTTGCTGTAGGAAGTGGCTATGCTTCAGCGGCATAGCTGCAGCTGTGCTGCTGTTGCATTTGTAATGTAGAAATACCCTTGATTCAAATCCCTCCTAAAATCCCATGAGTTTGTTGCCTACAAGAAGTGAGTCAATATCAATAAAAATATATCTTTTAAAGAACCATCAAATTGTGCCATGGCAGACCATGAGTTAATAACTCCATAAAGTTACTCTCTAGATAATTATTGTTACTCTGGCCCTCATCCCCAGAGTATCCGAGAACCTCATGCATATTTCAAAATAGAAATATCAGCAATCTCTTGCTTGGTTTCCAGCCTGCGGGTGAAATAGCTTGGTTAGTTCCTAGGTCTAAGAGATCAACTCTAAATGCAGCGAGGCCCGGGGTCATTCCTATCTCTTCAGGTAGTCTATAATCAGGGCCAAGATCCTGTTTCCTGTGCTCACGAGTCCCTCCTCACCAGTTGACAGCCTCATTGTCCTGGTGGAATGTAGCTGTCCTAGGTGGTCGTGATTATGGAGGTAGAGTTGGTCATGGAGGGGGAGTCGATCTCTCTGGTAATCCCAGGGAGGGCTTTGAATATCAGGGCAGAGATATGGAATTCGACCCTGAATTCAGTAGGGAACCACTGCAGCGAGCAGAATACCAGGTTGATGTGCTCGTGGTGACCCATGCTACTAAGCAGACCGGCTGCTGAGTTGTGAATCAGTTGGAGATTTTTCAGCCTGTGTGACTTCCTTCCAAGATATAGTGACTTGCAATTATCATGCTTGGAGGACAAAAATCCTGTCCAAAACTACAGCCAGGTCCAAGGCTGATAGGATGAGGTCCCATATTCTGGTCAGTCATAGATGGAAGTGAGCCTTTTTTCCTACCACTGCTGTTTGGGGCACATGACTTATGAAGAGAGGCTGAGGGAACTGGGGTTATTTAGTCTGCAGAAGAGAAGAGTGAGGGGGGATTTGATAGCAGCCTTCAACTCCCTGAAGGGGGGTTCCAAAGAGGATGGAGCTAGGCTGTTCTCAGTGGTGGCAGATGACAGAACAAGGAGCAATGGTTTCAAGTTGCAGTGGGGGAGGTCTAGGTTGGATATTAGGAAATACTATTTCACTAGGAGGGTGGTGAAGCACTGGAATGGGTTACCTAGGGAGGTGGTGGAATCTCCATCCTTAGAGGTTTTTAAGGCCCGGCTTGACAAAGCCCTGGCTGGGATGATTTAGTTGCTGTTGTCCTGCTTTGAGCAGAGGATTGGACTAGATGACCTCCTGAGGTCCCTTCCAACCCTAATCTTCTATGATTCTATGACCCAGTCTCTATTTGCTCTGTAAAACCTAGCACACTGCTGGGCATGGTATAAATAAATGATTGTAATAATTGAGTGTTTTCTAGTTGTAATGTCGCTGATCATTAGAAGGTGTTATTTAGATGACTTTGCACATTCTCTAGCTGAGGGTACAGGAAGTTAGATCTTGGGCTCAGTTGTGCCATTCTTTAGAGAAGCTGAGCACATCCCCATTCAAGCTGGTTCTCTCTCTGCCTGCGCCTCTTGCCGAGCTGGAGTACAGGAGTCGACGGGAGAGCACTCGGGGATCGATTAATCACGTCTAGGCTAGACGTGATAAATTGATCCCCGCTGGCTCGATCGCTGCCCGCCGATCTGGCCGGTAGTGAAGACATACCCTCTGTGTCTGAGTCTCCGACTAGCATCATTTCTTAGGAGCAGAACTGCTCCATACAGGATATACCCCCTCAAGCAAAAATACGTCGCATGGTGTGAGAACTTCATAACAGTGACACTTGCTTTCTGTGCTTTCTTGAGTGGTTCAGGCTTGGAGTTGTGGGACTCTGGTGGCCCCTGTGTACAGCTACCCTTTGCCTGGAAGGCCCTTGGATCTCTGAGGGTAGAGAGAGTAAATGGGGAAACGTTTGGGGGAGAATTCTTGGGTCTCCAAGCACAGCAGGATAGATCCCAGCTCTAGGGGCATACGATGAGCATGGGGTCAGTTCCCAGCCTGATTCCGTTGGAGGCCTCTGCAGTAGGGGCTCTTCAAGCCTCTACGGTGATTAAAGTGTAAATTTTAAAAATAGGCACAAATGAGCCCAGAGCTCAGAGCTAAAGGCTCCCAGTGCTTCCGGGCTGCCTGAAAGCCACAACAAAACCTTTTCTCATCTGCCCCTGAAAAGAAAACCCACACAAGTTCTTTGCTATTCAGACCAAACACAGTGCCAGTTACTCATTCGAGCCTTCTGAATGCTTTCTTCGCTCCCGGCTCATCAGACTGAGCCAACAGCGCAAACAGCAGGGCTGCTGGTTCTAGGTGGGCAGGAAATTAAAGCTGTTGGGGAGGGCGTTTTCTAGAAGAGGAAGAATCAAGGCCCGTCTTGTTTTTTCATAACTGTAAACTGTAGTTAAGATGCAAGAGTGAATGTGACGACATCCTGGAGTTCCGTATTTAGTTTCCTTTTGTGGCTTCCATTAACATTTTGGCTCAGTTTATAAGTCAGAGCCCAGGTGTGTTTTAGCATCCGCGTGCTCCATGTTTTCTACTTCAAACCACGAGAGACAAGCTAGCACAGAAGCCATTTATCTGAACCGTCCTAAACGCCAGGGGCTGGGATAAAATGGGATCTAGTTCTGAAGCATGAGATCTGAAACCATCCACCGCTTCAGATATCTCTGTACTGTATTTTGCCATCATCCATAAGGGAGCAAGGACGGTTTTGTGGTTAAATCACAGGACTGGAGACCAGTGTCTGCAGGCTAATTCACTGGATGACTTTTGTCAAGTCACTTAGCTGTGCCTCGGTTTCCCCATCTTTAAAATAGGAACATTATTACTCCCATGCCTCACAGGGATGCTGTCGGGCATAATGTTTTACTATTACCAAAGTGCAATGAACTCCTCTGACGGATGAGAGTCTAGAATCAGAATGCCGCAAGCTATTTTCATCCCCCTGATCCAGGAGGGAAAAGAGAGCACAGCTCTCTTAACGACTCAAAAGGCCTGAAGTTGGGGAGTTGAGGGTGCTCAGCACCGTCCATCATAATGTAGAATCAGACCCTAAACCTGCTTCACACCAGTTTTGTAAAAACCATTCAGGCTGCCTGGAGCCAGCTCCAATCAGTTATAAAACTGGTTCAACTGATCTGGTCATCAAACCAGTTAGACCTCTACGAAAATTTTTCCCTGGCGTAGACCAGCAGAAATGGGCAGTACGAACGGAGTGGCTTTAATTACCACTGAGCACCATAGCATGGCAGTTTATATTACAGTCAGGCCCTGTTGTGCTAAGGCATTGTACATACACAGAGCAAGGGACAGTCCTGCCACAAAGACCTGACAGTACAGACAAGACAGACAGTGGGTGGGAGGAGAACAGAGGTGACACAGCTTGCCCAGCATCACACAGGTCAGAGACAGAGCCCAAGTTTCCTGAATCCCAATACTGTGTCCACTTGACCATGCTGGCTTTCTCCCTCTGTACAGTGATATAAAGCCCCTGCCTTGCAAAGCTCACAATCTGAAGTAGACTTGAAGAGCTGTGCAAAGTTCAGAAGCTTGTCTCTTCCACTAACAGAAGCTGGTCCAATAAAATATATTATCTCTCCCAGCTTCTCTCTCTAATATCCTGGGACCAACACAGCTCCAACAACATTGCAAACAATCTGAAGAATTGCTGGGAGAGGCCAGCCGATGTGGATCAAATAAGAACTGATCCAAACGTTCAGTCATCTGGGCACCGAGCCTAAATTAAACCTTTCGTGACTTCACAGACCGTTCAGTTTTATTTATTTTTTCCTCATGGAGGTGGGAACAGGGAAAGGCATCTCCATGTTTTGCTGCATTTTTTTGGCTAAATCCAGAAAGCCCGGGAAGTGTCTCAAAAATCCTTGGTTTCTAGCCCAGAGGGGACTGGAGAGGGAAGCAGTATGGGCTTGTGGTTGTAGCAGGGACTGGAAGGCATTTGGGTTGTAATCCAGACTCTGCCCCAGATTTGCTGTGGGATTAAGCTTCTGAACCTCTGTGTCTCAGTTTTAGTTGTAAAATGGGAATTAAACGCTTGCTCACCTTTCTAAACCCTTTCGTGTCCTCAGATTAAAGGTGTGACGTACAGAAATGCAAAGCATTAGTATTAGAAGCATTGTGACACCGATCAAAGCTCTGCCCTTCTAAAGGCTGACCCATTACTACAGTAAGGACATTTTTTGGACCAGGATCTCACCCCAGGATGACACTGTCTACACGGGGGCTGATTGATAACTCCATTTCATCATTAGGAAACTCCCTCAGAGAAACCATCCCAGCTCTGAGCTGGCTTCCCTGTTTGATCTGCTGCCTTTGCCAGGCACCATGTCGCTGCCCTGTCTATTATGATGGCTAATTGATGGTGTGCCTAAGCCTTGTAAAGCAGCAGCTCTTGCTGCTTAGATGTTGTGCTTTTAAATCCCGTCTTAGCGAACAATGCAGGGATTTGAATTTCATGCTTATGACCGTGGGGTCGGTCATGCCAGGAAATTCTTTGCATTTTCTTGGGCAATTTGTAACTCTGGTCCTCCTCTTGGTATCTGCTCTGACATTGCCTTTGTTTGTAGTGGCTACCTCAGAAAAGAGTTTTGCAGTTCATTTCCTTGCAGCCTGCGTGAAGCTGGTTATTTTTAAAGTGAATGTGGTGTTTGCACAACCTGCTGGATCAACATCCCTGCAAGCAGGAGCCCTTTCTACCCCCAACAGGCAAAATCCAAGCTTCCTTTCTGTTAATTCGCTTCATGCTCTCAACTGGACGATCACTAGTGGTGGGCCTGGGTTTGAACTACTGACCGAGGGCTTGAGCCAAGGCTCACTGGCTTTGCTGCAAAGAATCCCATTGGGCAATGAGAGAGAGAGAGAAAGACTCCATAGCTCATTCCCTAAGCAAGAGGCTGCCCAGCTCTATCTTGGTGCAGACGACCCGTCGATGTAGACATTTGTCTTGCAAACAACCTTCCCTCTCATTCACAAACACACAACACCCCCGTGACAAAGGGAGCAATTGCTTATATGAGGGGTTATTATCAGGACATGTCGTGTATTTTTATCATCTCTAAATCTCGTTCCCTGACCCTGGCCACTCACATGAACTGTTCTATTTTCAGCATACCGTTCTACCAGTTCACCTCAGACTTAGTGGTAAAAACGCCCTATATGTCACTACTACAGGTGGAGCTGCACCAAAGCCAGGGCAACTGGTGGGAGATTTCCCCAAAAAGCCAGTATAAATATAAGCAAAGGGCAGATACCAGGCATGAGGGGAGACAGGTGGGCATAGAGACTGAAGACAGAGTTTTGTTAAAGGAGCTAAAAGGACACACGGACACAAACATCATAGGTCCAATCTAACTCCAAATGAAGTTAATGGGAGTTTTGCCTAAGTAAACACTACAGGATTTGGCCTCTCTGTTTTTTAATTTTCTTACTGCTGTTAGTCTTATGACCTCAGATAACTAAGGACTAGACATGACCTTGACCCGTGAAGTCCAGATGTTCGTGTCTCTGGTTCAGATAGCTAGAAAGACTTCGAACATAATGCTTTGGACTTGAGTTCCACTTGATATGTCTGCATGGATTTGAAGCTTACGTACCTTGGTTCACTGCCACACTATGGTCATTGGCACTCTGATATCTTAGCTACATCACTATCTGAACTTCCCCAAAACCCAGGGGATGTTTCAGTCCAGGGGTTTGGTTTGGCCCCATCTTCCTTTAAAACTAAGGGAATTTTAAAATTCTAACATTCTTTTTCCTGTTTAGTCGGTGTTGTTTCCTTGGTGCTTTTCTCTCCGCTTGGATAATGAAAACAGCCAAGTCACTTCCACGCTCAGGTTCTCACTCTTAGCACAATGTGAGGGACTGTAACTAACACCTGTGCCCCCTCCCCCCCTCCGAGCCATGGCTGGAGCAATCCAAGCTGAACCAAACAAGTGGGACTGAATGAAACTGAGGAAAGTAAATTTAGGTTGAATATCAGGAAAAACATCTCAACCACGAATGCTACCAGAGTGTGGAAGAGTCTCCTAAGGGAAGTGGTGGAAACCTCATCACTTGGGTCATTGCAAACTGGACAAAATGTTAGAGGTTGTACTGTAAAGTACAATCCTGCATCAGCCAGGGACTGGTCAAGGGGCAACATTTCAAATTTAGTTGCCTGAAGTTAAGACACCTAAATAAATGCCCTGTTTTTTGGCAGTGCTCAGCATCTACAGCTCCCTTTGAAACTAATATGAATGGCAAGTGTTCAACCTCTCTGAAAACTAGGCTATTTATTTTGGTATCTCTGTATGGATTTCGGTGTCACTCAGGTTTGAAATCTTTGGTCTAGATGACCTGCTAGCTCCCTTCTATCTTTACTAAGGACTTGCTGTGACCCAAGGACCTCTTAACACCAAGTGGGTAGGAGGTGCAGAGCGGTCACAGCCTCTCTTGGGTTTGGTGTGTACATTCTTGTTCATCAAAGAGTTTCATGTCAGGTCTTGAATAAAAGCCTGTGTCACTCTGGTCATCAAAATCATTGTGACATGTCTGTGCAAATACTATGTAAGGAGTTCTGTGTATACCCTGAAAGGCTGTAGGCGCTGGTCACCAGCAAAGGTGAAAAACAGGGTGTTCTTTTGAACAAGAGATGTTCGTTCATCTGTCTGTTCACATGTAACCTGAATATTGTCTCATTCACAGTGGGCTTCGTGTCACACGTCTGAACTGAATACAAACAAAGGATAGTGAGAATTTCAGAGAGAGGAGAAAAGTGAGAGAGAAAAGGTTTGCTTGACTATATTTGGGAGGCAGAGAAGTCACCCAGGCACTCTTCACTGAGGACATAAAAAGACAGCAGTTCTGCTGAATGGAAAAGGGGACTCAGCCAGGCTTGGTTGAAAACGCTGAAAAGAATTTTGGGTGAGATAAAACTTCTTTAGCCAGGAGGTTAGCTTGTTAGTTTAGCCTCTAGAGCAGACGTGGGCAAACTACGGCCTGCAGGCTACATCCGGCCCGTGGGACCGTCCTGCCCGGCCCTTGAGCTCCCGGCCGGGGAGGCTAGCCCCCGGCCTTCCCCTGCTGTCCTCTCTCCCCCGCAGCCTCAGGTCGCTGCGCCGCCAGCATTCTGGCCTGCTGGGCGGCGCGGCAGTGTGGCTGGCTCCGGCATGGTAAGGGGGCAGGGAGTGGGGGGGTTGGATAAGGGGCAGGGGGTCCCGGGGGGCAGTCAGGGGACGGGGAACAGGAGGGGTTGGATAGGCGTGGGAGTCCCAGGGGGCCTGTCAGGGAGCGGGGGTGTGAATGGGGTCAGGGCAGTCAGGGGACAGGGAGAAGGGGGGGTTGGATAGGGGGTTGGGTCCTGGGGGGGCGGTTAGGGGCAGGGGGTTCTGGGAGGGGGTTGGTCAGGGGACAGGGAGCAGAGGGGGTTGGATGGGTTGGAGGTTCTGGGGGGGGCAGTCAGGGGACAGGGAGCAGGGGAGGTTGGATAGGGGGTGGGGTCCCGGGGGGCAGTCAGGGGACAAGGAGCAGGGAGGGGTTGGATGGGTCAGGGGTTCTGAGGGGGGCAGTCAGGGGGCGGGGAGTGGGAGGGGGTGGATAGGGGGTGGGGGGCCAGGCTGTTTGGGGAGGCACAGCCTTCCCTACCCGGCCCTTCATACAGTTTTGCAACCCCGATGTGGCCCTCGGGCCAAAATATTTGCCCACCCTTGCTTTAGAGAGCATGTTGTGATTTCGTTTGATAGGAAACCATTTGTTTCCCGGATGTTTACTCACTATTACTTGAATCTTTGATAATAAACTTATTCTGGTTTTCACTATAACTCTATCTCAGGGCTTGTCTTCACTACCCGCCCGGATCGTCGGGTAGAAATCGATCTCTCGGGGATCGATTTATCGCGTCTCGTCGGGATGCGATAATCAATCCCCGAATCGACGCGTGTACTCCACCAGCGCAGGTAGGAGTAAGCGCCGTCGACGGGGGAGCCGCGGCGGTCGATTTGCCGCCGTCCTCACAGCGGGGTAAGTCGGATCAGATACGTCGAATTCAGCTACGCTATTCCCGTAGCTGAATTTGCGTATCTGAAATCGATCCCTCCCCCCAGTGTAGACCTAGCCTCAGTGTTGTGGGGTTAAGCAAGGTGCCAGTCCTGAGCTAAAGCTCACAAGCTGGTGTGTACTGTTCCTTTGGGAACAGCAGGCCTGGTAATTCGATGAGTATTCACTGGGTTGGGCCTGGAAGGCCGTGCTTGTGTTAGCAGAGGCTGATGGTTTCAGGGAGCTGATCCACAAGAGACACAAACAGGGCTGCTTCAGGCTAACGGGAGGTGGTGGTGAGTTGCCACACGACCCTGCTTACCCCATGGGGTGTCACACTTGTCTACACGGTGCATTTGTCTGCACCAGATGGGGATAGATTCTAGTGTGCGCCAACTGGCGCATGTGGACCCTTCTGGCGTGCGCTGAAAATTCCCTAGTACCGCTTCATGCGGTATTGTTTGAACTTCTAGTGCATGCCAACCATGCCTACATGGTCCAGTTAGCGTGTGATACGCTTGTGCACACTAGAATTTACACCTCTTTGGTGTGGCTAAGCCCTTAGTTACAAAAGGATTGATAAGCCATCACTCCCAGAAGAGCTGTGTTTAATGGGGTCCGTCCCTCCAGGCCTTCACCACTAGAGTATCTCTCTGCTTCCCATTACCTAAAAGAGAAGTGTTCTGTCTCTCCTTTCCCTGCCACCAAGAAGCAGGCTTAGAGTTTATTTAATGAATGACTCTGACAATGAGGCTATGATGGGAATGCCTGAGCAAAGAGGTGAGTGTTAAATGTATCTCTGAATGCAGCAAGGTTAACCTCTGTGCCTCAGTTTCCCTATCAGTCAGATAGAAATATAAATGTACATACTAAACCTCATAAGTATAACTCAGTAATGCTTGTAAGGTGCTTTGAAGATGATCAGATGGGATAGGAGTACAAAGAGTGCTAGTGCTTGTGAACTACAAGCAAAACATCCTCTATTAACATCAAAGGGAGAGCTGCATGATTAGACCCTATCACATCTAAATATTGTAAAAGTCTTCACTCAGAGTAATGAGGTCAAAATAAATGCAACCGTGTTATCATTTACATTCATGTGATAGGACTCAGAACACGGGCATTACCTGCCAGCACACATTTGGGTAGTAGTGACAAAACTGATCTGAGTATTTAGGAGAAAGTTTTGTTAGAAAAAACAAAATATCAACATTTGCAACTGGAAAATTCCTTTCCCACAGTCTTTCTGGAGCAGCTGGGTTTGCATCAAAATATGCAAAACATGATCTTTATCCAGACAAATCTTAAATTCAAGAAGTGAGTTCTTTGCTTAAAAACATTTGAGCAAAAATAATCCCATTTTTTGCTCAAAAATAGATCCTGTTTTTAAGTAAGAAAACCCGAAAGGCTTCAAATGAAGCCAGATGGGAGGGGGAAATTGGCAAGAGAGCTGGAGAAGAGGAACATAAGGTCGCGAAATCAATAAGGCCTGGTCTACACTACGACTTTAATTCGGATTTAGCTGCGTTAATCCGAATTAACCCTTCACCCGTCCACACTACAGAGCCAGTTAATTCGAATTAAAGGGCACTTAAAATCGATTTCTGTACTCCACCTCGATGAACGGAGTAGCGCCTAAATCGATTTTGTTAATTCGAATTAGGGTTAGTGTGGCCGCACACCACCGAATTACTGTGTTTAAATTAATGGGGTAGTGTGGCCGCACACCACCGAATTAATGTGGTTAAAAACCGAATTAATGTGCTTAGTGTGGCCGCGCACAATCGAATTTATACAACCTGTTTCCCAAATTCGAATTATCTAAATTCGGATTAATCCTGTAGTGTAGACATACCCTAAGCAAGCTCCATGAGATAGGGGAGAAAGGAGACAGGATGGTTTTTAGAGAGGCAAGTCAGATACCATGGGGATGCGCACAAAATAAGGACAGAGAGAAGAGATGTGGGATGAAGAGAAATGTTTTTTTTTTCTTTCAAAGGGCAGAGCAAAGTGAGCCTGGAGCAGGGGAGGGAGAAGAGGAAAATGAGCCAGGGACAATAGGAAGCAGAAAAAGGTGGTGACAAGGCCAAAGGCTGTGCAGTTCAAGGCAGACAATAAAAGAGACTCCCTCAAAATTAGACACTGGAACGAAGGAGGAAAAGGACTGCCATTTCCCCCCACATCTTCCAAGATATTATCAGCTCCTGTCTGACCATAACTCCTTTTTGCTCCCCCCACTCCACCTCCCACCGGGAAGTGTCTTCAATCCCATTTGTGACGCTTGAAGGAAAGAATTCTTGTCGGACCAACAGAAATGGAGCAACCGGAACACAATTGCCAATGGAGACTCTAAAGACAAACTGGTTTGTACAGCATGAAGCCCGAGTGGACCATATCTTTGCAGATATTATGTACCATGTATGTCTTATGCTTTAGATGCTGGCCAGAATAAACATGCAACATAAAAGATTAGCATCTTTCACTAGATTGCAACCAGGGTGACACAGCCAGGTCATGTGTGGCCAGACCTAGTCGTCAGAGCCAGAGTTTGCAGTCATGAGACAGGGGACAAGAGTGAGCTGGGTCAGGATACCAGGGTGTCAGAGGCAGGAGACAAACTGAAGGTCATAAGCAAGAAGTCAGATGCCAGGAGTCAAGCCAGGGGAGTAGGTAGCACACAGTCCAGAACAGAGTAGAGCCCAATTGCTCAGTCAGCTTCCAGGCTTCCTGCTGCTGGCTTAAGTAGGGCCAGCGGGCCAATCAGCTGCTCTGGAACTTCTCCAACTGGACCTCAGGGGAGGAGTCTCATACTGGGGCTGGGCTTTCTAGGTCTTATGTAAGCTATTGCCAGCAGGCTACTAGGTGGAGGGTTGGATCATAGGTGCTTCCCCTGACCCTTGTGGGCCTGGGTGAGAGATCCATGACACAGGGGATCCTGCTCCCATAGGGCAGCGTTTTTCAAAGTTCAGGTCGGGTTGCAGGATGTAAGGCCCTGTGTCGCTCTGGTCAGCACCGCCGACTGGGACGTTAAAAGTCCCGTTGGCGGTGCTGCCCAGCTGAGGCAGGCTAGTTCCTACCTGTTCCGACACTGCGCTGCACCCCGGAAGTGGCCAGCAGCGGGTCTGGCTTCTAGGCAGGGGGGCCACGGGGCTCCATGCGCTGCCCCTACCCCAAGCACCGGCTCCGCACTCCCATTGGCTGGCAACCAGCCAATGGGAACTGGGGGTGTGTGTGTGCCTGCGGGTGAGAGTCACATGAAGCCTCTTGCGCGTGTCTGTCTAGGAGCCAGACCTGCTGCTGGGCGCTTTCGGGGTGCAGCGTGGTCTGCGGTGCACCCCGGCTGTGCCGCTGACCGGGAGACACTGGAGGTAAGTCTGCGCCCCAACCCCACGCCCCAATCCCCTGCCCCAGCCCTGAGCCCCCCCAAACCTGGAACCCCTTCCTGCACCCCAAACCTCTCATCCCCAGTCCCACCCCAGAGCCTGCACCCCCAGCCCAGAGCCCTGGCCCCCTCCCACACCCCAACCTAGAGCCCCAGCCCACGGCCCCCTCCCACACCTTGAACCCCTCATTCCCGGCCCCACCCCACAGCCCTCACCCCTGAACCCCAACCCTGAGCCCCTCCCACACCCCAAACTCCTCATCCCCAGCTCTGTTGGGTCGCGGGCATCAACAATTTTCTTCAACTGGGTCCCCAGAAAAAAAGTTTGAAAACCACTGCCATAGGGTGTAAACCAGCTAGGCATTATTTTCTGTAATTTAAGGACAAGAAAACTTTGAAACTAGTTCAGCAGGAGTCAAACAACTGATCCGTGATGGCTCTGTTCAAGGCTTTGAAATTTACTTCTTGTGTTAAGAAAAAAACAATAGTGTTTTTAGAAAGAGAGATTCTGATCAGTTCTGTAGACTGGTTATTCCTCTTTCTCTTTGCATGAGCTGAAGGCAGCCACTGTTATGTTGCCAGGCCACGTTTACACGTGGAAGGCTTGGCCGGTATAGTTATATCTGCAAAGTGTTTCTAGTGTGGTTGCAGCAGTTGATGTGAGATGCTCTCCCAATAGCTCTAAACAATGGACTGGCTCCCAATCAGGAAAACTGATTTAGCAGGGGAGAAGTCGCCTTGGCAACAAAGTCACATGGTAGGGGTCTGTGATCACCTGAGGAAGCTGAGCAGGGCATCACCTGACAAAGGGGGCAAAAAGTTATAAAAAGGGCAGGAGTTGCTCATTTGGGGGCCATTTTTCTCCAGCTCCAGATGAGGGAGAGGCAGCCCAGCCTGAAGCAGCCTGAAGAGGCAGAGGATGCTGCCTACCTTCCTGGACACAGATGGTCCCCCCAGGGACTTGCAAGGGAAGGGTGAGCTAGTGAGAGGCATTGTGTTTCGGGTGTTTGTAATCTGCACTCTCGTGTGTGCTTTATCTGTAAGGCCAATAATGTATTAGACTCTGGGCAGAGTGTTGGTGTGTGGTACCTCTTCACAGCTCCGAAGTGCCTCTGGAGAGAGTTAAACGCTAACCCAGAAGGCTCACACCTTGGGGTGGAGTTCTGCAAAAGTGTGTGTCTAAGCGTTGGGGGAGTCTGACGGTCCAGCACTGAGCCCAGGGGCAGGGCAGCTGGACAGTGGGTGCCCGTTCTCAGGTGGGGTGCCAGACCCAGGAGTTGTGCCCTGAAAGCATGCCTAGGGACCCCAAAGACGGGGGCAGTGGCTAGGTTCCGTTCCGGCTCTGGAGGCTTAAAACACCTGGGGATCCAGTGGTTTGGTTTCTCCTCACGGCAGTCTGGTGAGCCACCAGCTGAGTGGGCCTGGCTGGATCTGTGACAAGCATATACCAGCAAATACCACCGTGGTTTTGTCAGTATATTTTATTCCAGTTGCCTCTCTCCCCCTTGAGTGAAATAAGCTATACCGGCTAACACACAGTTTTGGTAGTATCACTGTGTCTACACTAGGGGCTTTTGCCAACACAGCTGTGCCAGTCATCACAAACCACACCACATCACGCTCCTGACTGACACACTTGTGCTGGCAAAAGCCCCTAGTGTAGACCTGGCCTTAGTTACTTTGATTGGATCACAATTGCCACTTTATCTCTTTGAATGAGTGACATTGTTGGTAGGCCAATTTTCATTAATGGGAAAAAGAAAATGTATTGGCCGTTCAGCAGGTCTTCACTCACCAGGAGCATAGTCTAAAGAAGCATTCAAAATGAATGTAATGGGCCCAGTTCTGATCTCCTACATTGTTATAAATCAAGAGTAATTCCACTGAAGTCAGAGTTACACTGGTGTAAAGCAAGTGTGAGATCACAAGCGTTCTCAGTGGGTTCAGATTCTCTTCTCACACTGGTGTTACGTCAGTGTAAGTCTGTTGACTTAAATGGAGTTACTCTGGACTCACATTGTTGGAGAATCCAGTCTTGCCACTTACTTCAATTGCAGCAGGATCGAGTCCTAGATAATGAATACTGAAGGGACTTTAGAAATCTTATTCATTTTCAGCAGTTAAGCTCTTAGTTTCCTTGTTGCCATTCATACAGCTTGGCCATTTGGATCATTCTGTTTCTCACTCATTCACTAACACAAAGGCAGCAAGTGTTTGGTTTTCTAGCCCTGCCAGGGAATGTTTTTAAAAAAGCCACAACTACAATCCTATTCCTATTAGACTGACTAAAATTTATTGTCCAAAACCACTTGGAAAGCGTCCCTGTAATTAAACCAGATCCACCGCTGTTAGTGAAATATTTCATTATGGTGAAGACCTCAGGCCTCACTAATGAAATATTTCACCAACATCAGTTACTGATATATTACCAGTGTGAGAAGAGAATCTGAACCTCTTGCCTCAGTACCTCACCACAAGTACAGAGGTCTTTGTGTTTTCTGCCTCTGGCTTGAGGGGTTGAACTAGTCATGGTCAGTAGTGGTGAAACCTTTTGTGATGCTGTAGCACAATGGTTTTCAAACTTTTTTTTCTCACGACCCAGTTGAATAAAAACACTTATCTCTGTGACCCAAAACAGTAATATCTTCTGACTAAAGTTTTCATAAAATTACAATAAAGGGCAATACATGCTAGCTTGAACCACTTCCCTTAAAGTAATAACTAAAATTAGACAACGTTACTTGTAAAACATTTTTAAATACAGTATAAATACAGTAAAAACGACAATCAGATTGAGTTTCACTTACTTAATGTGATGGGGTGGGCCTGCCTGTTGTTCATGATCTCGTTCCAATCTGGATCACAAGATGAAAGCTCTGCCCACGTATCAGGTGCACTGTGGAGTCAGCGTCTTTCTTTTGTTTTTAACCTTGTCAAAGTTGAAAATTCCAGTTTGCACATGTAGGTTGTTGTGAACCGTAGCAACAACAGAACACTAATCTTAAGGCACGTCTTCACTACCCGCCGAATCGGCGGGTAGCAATCGATCTATTGGGGATCGACTTATCGCGTCTAGTGAAGATGCGATAAAATCGATCCCCGATGGCTCTTCCGTCGATTCCGGAAATCCACCGTGGCAAGAGGCGGAAGCGGAATCGATGGCGGCGCGGCCGCGGTCGACTCGCCGCCGTCCTCACAGCTAGGTAAGTCGACCTAAAATACGCAACTTCAGCTACGCTATTCACGTAGCTGAAGTTGCGTATCTTAGGTCGACCCCCCCCTGTAGTGTAGACCTAGCCTTACTTAACAGCGGTTATTCTTTGAAAACACTTATCCAAAACAACAACAAATTCAATGACCAGTGGCATGTGTTGAGTGTGCTATCACAGGTGAGTTGCAGCAGCTCTTTTTCTAGCCCAGGCATCAAGTTTAGCTCCATTATTGATTCAAGATTTTCAAAAGCTAAAGGAGCTTTCATCCAATGCTTTTCCTTCAGATTTTCAAACCTCTTTGCAGGGAAGTAGCGACTAAAATTATCAGATAGAGCAGTGAGATATAACTGTATGATACTCCTCATTTCATTCCCTTTTTTTTTCACTGATGCTGTTCTCAGTGTGTTGTAACAATGTTGGAAACATGTAGTTGCTCGGAAGCTTACTTGTCAGTTGTGCTTGCCACAGTGCTAATGACTTTTGGAATGCTTGTATCTGTTCACAGCGTCGAAACAAATCATTGCCTCTTCCTTACAACTTCATATTCGTTTAAAATTGAGAAAATGTCAGCTAGATCTGACAACTTTATTAATCAACTGTCATCATCAAACAAGTTAGACTGTTTCTCTACCAGAAATATGTGCATCTTGTTCCTTGTACACCCTTGTAAGCACCCTGCCCTGTGACATTAAATGAGTATACTCAAAATGCTTGCATTTCTGAGGGTATGTCTACACTACGGGATTAATCCGAATTTAGATAATTCGAATTTGGGAAACAGGTTGTATAAATTCGATTGTGCGCGGCCACACTAAGCACATTAATTCGGTTTTTAACCACATTAATTCGGTGGTGTGCGGCCACACTACCCCATTAATTTTAACCACATTAATTCGGTGGTGGCGGCCACACTAACCCTAATTCGAATTAACAAAATTGATTTTGGCGCTACTCCGCTCGTCGAGGTGGAGTACAGAAATCGATTTAAAGCACCCTTTAATTCGAACTAAATGGCTCTGTTGTGTGGATGGGTGAAGGGTTAATTCGAATTAACGCTGCTAAATCCGAATTAATCCCGTAGTGTAGACCAGGCCTGAGCATAACACTTCAAAAAGCCTGCTGTTCAGTGACCTTCCGTTAATGAAATTAACAATTTTCACCACTTCCTTCAGTACTGCCATAAGATCTGGGGAAATACCCGAGAGCTTCAAGGTGAATGAAACAGTGATTCCAAACAACACCATTACTAGCTGCCTCAGATATTTTTTTCACAACTCCGCTATTCCTACCTCTCATATTTGCTGCACCATCACTTGTAATTCCTTTGCAATTAGCCCAATCCAATTTGTATTTTCCAACCACGCAGTCATGTAGTGCTTCGAATATCTGGGCTCCTGTTGTATTGGTTGGTAAAGTCAGACAGGACAGCAAATCTTCCATAAAGTCAACTTGCGAAACATACCTCACAGAAACTAACAGTGTTGTACAATTTGAAATAACAGTACTCTCGTCAAGACGGATAGCAAAATCCCCGGCTGACTGTAACTGAATAATAATCTGGGCTTCCAAATGCTCTGCAATATTACATATTTGCCAAGACATTGTGTTATCACTGAGAGGAATATTTCTCCATTTTTCAGCAGACTTCTCATCGAAAATTGTACGCATCATATCCAGAGATGCTGGAAGAATATGTTTTTTGGCAACCATATGGGCCTTTTTCTCTTTTGCCATATGGTATGCAACCAAATATGATGCCAGTTTTGCTTTACCATTGAAGGTAGCTGACCGACTGAGAACTTGCACTGATAACTAATTCCTGTTGCTTCCTTTGAAAATATGCAAGAGGCTTATCAGTGAGTTCGCTGTCTAAACGTCTTTCTAAATGTCTTTTTCACTTTGATGGTTTTAAACTCTCATTTGCAAACACCTCACTGCAAATAACACCCTGCAGTTTAGAGCTCGGTTTGCATTAGCACAAATCGATGAAACCTTATTTCAAAAGAGCATCACTATGCTACTTTGTTCACAATTTGGTTTTCTTTTTAGTAGGTGGTTCAAATGAGGTCGACATGGCAGAAGTCTGTCCATTATTACTAGAACTTTCTGTTGCAGACGACGTACTTACACTTTTCATTTTCAGATGAAGATGGATTTGATGATGACTGTTTCTGAACTTTTTTCTTATTGCAAAACGATCCATTTTTCAGGATGAAGGTTTGTTGGTTAAGCCTCGCAATTCGAGTCTCCACAGCATTAACAAAACTGACAGTGTGCGGAAAGCAGTCTCATTTGGTGATTACAATCAAAACGACTGTGCTGTGTACGCGTGTAGTGCACAGTACATAAGAAACTCTCTGCAAACAAATAAGTCTGACCAGAAAAAAAAAAAGTTCGACATTTAAATGATTATGTTATTTTAAAACTGTAATGAAAGACATTTTAAGAGACCATGACATTTTAAATTTGCAGGTGACCAAGTGCTTAATATTCTGCAATCCAGTACTCGGTCGCGACCCATACTTTGAAAACCACTGCTGTAGCAGACAGCTTGTGAGTGCGCCCACAACTACCTTCTGCAGTAATGGAATATTTCATATGCTTGTGTACTGTCTGTGTGCTCCTTTGCTGGCTCACTGAGGCTGGGTCTACACTTAAAACTTAGTTCGACACAGCAGTGGCACTCAGGGATGCAAAAAATCCACCCCTCTGAGCACGATAGCTACGCTGAGCTAGCCCCCAGTGGGGACGCAGCTATAGTGATGGAAGAATGCTTCCATCAGTCTAGCTACTGTTGCTCAAGGAGGTGGAGTTTCTACAGCAATGGAAAAACCTCTCTGTTGCTGTCGTCTGCGCCTACACTACAGGGTCACAGTTGTATGGCTACAGCACCCGAAGTGTAGACGTGGGCTTAGTCACACATTTGGTTAGTTCAGTAGCATTCTGTGCCTTATTGGAACAGAAGGTTATAACTAGAGCTGGGTGAAATTCTTCAACTGAAACTTCTTCTGTAAAAAATGTAGATTCAGTGGCACCAAACGAGTCTGAATTCCTGTCAATTTCACCACATTATTTTGGTGGTGGTGGCGGTGGAACAACATTTTTTTTTTTAATAATTTGAAATGTTTCATTTCGACTTTTTAACTTTTGGATTCAAAATGCTTGTTTTGCATAGACATTTCCTTTAATTTTATTTAAGCAATGTTCAGAAGGTTAAAAAATGCTCAAAAATTAAATTTTTTGTTTTGGGTTAAACAAAACATTTTGTTCAAACTCAAACTTTGAATTTTCAATTCACCAACAATTTGAGAAAAATTTGTTTTCAGTTCAACTTGAAACAATTTCCCCCCTGATTTTCTGTGAACCAAAAAAATCCTCTATTCACCCAGCTGTAGCCAAGAGTTCTCTCCCCTCAGAGTAGAGGAATTAATCCTTGTGGGTACGTCCAGACTACCTGCAGAATCGGCGGATAGTAATCGATCTATCAGGGATCGATATATCGTGTCTCATCTAGACGTGATATATCGATCCCCGAATGCGCTCACCGTCGATTCCGGAACTCCACCAGGGCGAGCGGCGGTAGCGGAGTCGACAGGGGAGCCGCGGCCATCGATCCCGTGCCGTGAGGACCCGAGGTAAGTCGAAATAAGATACATCAACTTCAGCTACGCTATTCCCGTAGCTGAAGTTGCGTATCTTACATCGATCCCTCCCCCCCCAGTGTAGAGCAGCCCTGTGTCCTGAAGAGATTCCCATTCAGGTATATAAATTCTGCCTACTTAGATTCCTCTTTGCCATTTCAATTGCACGAGGGCTTCTTCGCTTCTTGTCCTAAACACCTCTACAATGTTGCTGTGCTCTATGAAACAGCTACATTGTTTCACCTCACTGTTTGTAGGAGTGATGGGTGAAGTTTGTGCTACATAAATGAAAGTTTTTTGTATGGGTCATAGGGATAAATGCTACTTTATGATGCAAATATAACATGATTTTAAAGTGAGTGTTGGGTCCCCCTCTAGTGGCTGGCCACACAGAAGGTGATACCTGCTACTGCTGCCAGCTAATGGAGTTAGCACTTACAGTGGTAAGTCTGTGCCGAAAGTCAAGCATTCAGACCCTGGTGATGACTCATGGCACAAACCATTACAAAAATGCATTGTGGCCAATATATAACTGTAACTTTGTAACTGGGCCACAATATGGACCTGGCTCCTATGAGAGAATTCAGCACCTCCATTCCCACTTATTTCTTTGGGAGTTGAGGGAAATCTGCCCATCATCAGAGTGGGACCTCTATGAGCAATCCGTGGAAGTTTTTCTTTCTTACTCTCTTTACAATAGTTTGTGTAAGATTTAAATTTGTTCTGCCCAATAGTTGAGTTTAAAAAATTAAAATCAATAGCAAATATTAACATTTATATCTTTTAAAAATCTCATGTAAGTAGAGCTGTTTGGGAAAACAGAAAAAAATGTTTGCAAACATTTGTGTGAAAATATTCCATTTTTCACTGAAATTTAATTTCAATGGACATTTTCTAGCCATTTCACCTGCTTAAGTGTTGAATAAACTCTTCACCACTTGAACAGTGAAATTTGAACTATTCAGCGCTATTCAAACATGGATTTCTGTCTGGGCAAAAATGCTGTAATAATAATCTCCCCAAATGCAATGCCTTGCATTTTTCTTTTCTGCTAGAAGTATCTGTATATTCAATCCAAATGAAATGGGTGAGATTCATGCTAATTTGGAATTTATAAAAATAAACTGGAATTAATAGAGTTACATCTATTTAAACCAGGTGTGAATTTGGCTACATTCTCTCCTCCGTTGCTCCCCTACAATCCCATTGAATTTGCACAGATTTAAGGGAAGATATAATTTGTCTATGCTTTATTAGACAGTGGACCAAATTTTGCTGTCCAAAGCAATGCCATTTTTATAAGCTGTAACTGAGAACAGATTTTTTTTGTAATTACTTCTAGAAGTAATGATTTTCACATCCCTGATGTTAATACCAACAGTAACCTATGCAACATTCATATTTATGTAGTAGTTTTAGGACTAAAGGTATGTCTTCACTACCCGCTGGATTGGCGGCGTGGATCGATTTATCACGTCTCATCTAGATGCGATAAATCGATCCCCGAACACGCGCTCCGTCGACTCCGGAACTCCACCAGAGCGAGAGGCAGAAGCGGAGTCGACAGGGGAGCCGTGGCCGTCGATCCCGCGCCGTGAGGACGGGAGGTAAGTCGATCTAAGATACGTCGACTTCAGCTACGCTATTCTCGTAGCTGAAGTTGCGTATCTTAGATCGATCCCCCTCCCTTGTGTAGACCAGCCCTAAGTCTTTAGTAACTACTGCAAGAGGGTTATGATATCCTGCCACTGAGCTGGTACTCGGTCTATAGGGGGCAGTAGTTACAAAAACACACTAAGTAAGAACGTCCATACTGGGTCAGACCAATGGTCCATCTAGCTCAGTATCCTGTCTTCTGACAGTGGCCAGTGCCAGGTGCTTCAGAGGGAATGAACAGAACAGGTAAGCATCAAGTGATCCATCCCCTGTCGCCCATTCCCAGCTTCTGGCAGTCAGAGGCTGAGGACATCCAGAGAACGGGGTTGCATTCCTGACCATCTTGGGAATAGTCATTGATGGACCTATCCTCCATGAACGTATCTAATTTTTTTGAGCCCCATTATAGTTTTGCCTTCACAACATCCCTGGCAACACGTTCTACAGGTTGACTGTGTATTGTGTTAAGAAATACTTCCTTTTGTTTGTTTTAAACCTGCTGCCCATTAATATCATTGGATGATCCCTGATCTTGTGTTATGTGAAGGAGTAAATAACATTTCCTTATTCACTTTTTCCAGACCACTCATGATTTTATAGACCTCTATCATATACTCCCTTAGCAGTCTCTTTTCCAAGCTGAAAAGTCCCAGTCTTTTTAATCTCTCCTCATATGAAAGCTGCTTCATAACCTTAATAATTTTTGCTGCCCTTCTCTGTACCTTTTCCAATTCTAATATATCTTTTTTTGAGATGGTACGACCAGAACTACATGCAGTTTTCAAGGTGTGGGCATACCATAGATTTATATAGTGATTATATTATTATTTATTATTATGATATTTTCTGTCTTATTATCTATCCCTTTCCTAATGGCTCCTAACATTTGGTTGCTTTTTTGATTGCTGCTGCACATTGAGCAGATGTTTTTGGAGAACTATCTACAATGAATCCAAGGTCTTGAGTGGTAACAGCTAATTTAGATCCCATCATTTTGTAGGGATAATTGGGATTATGTTTTCCAATGTGCATTACTTTGCATTTATCAACATTGAATTTCATTTGCCATTTTTGTGCCCCATCAACCAGTTTTGTGAGATCCCTTTGTAACTCTTCACAGTCTACTTTGGGCGTAACTATCTTGAGTAATTTTGTACTGTCTGCAAACTTTGCCACTTCACTGTTTACCCTTTTTTCCAGATAATTTATGACTATGTTGAACAGCACTGTCCCCAGTACAGATCCTTGGAAGAATGCACTATTTACCTCTCTCCACTGTGAAAACTGACCATTTATTCCTACCCTTTGTTTCTTATCTCTTAACCAGTTACTGATTCATGAGAGGACCTTCCCTCTTATCCCATGACTGCCTACTTGCTTAAGAACGTCTGGTGACGGACCTTGTCACAGGCTTGTTGCAAGTCCAAGTACACTGTATCCACTGGATCACTCTTGTCAAATGTTTGTTGACCCCTTAAAGAATTCTAATAGATTGGTGAGGCACGATTTCCCTTTACAAAAGTCTTGTTGAATCTTCCCAGCATAGCGTGTTAATCTATGTGTCTATAATTCTGTTCTTTACTATAGTTTCAACCTATTTACCTGGTGCTGAAGTTAGGATTACCGGCCTGTAATTGCCAGGATCACCTCTGGAGCTTTCTTAAAAATTGGTGTCACATAAGTTATCATTCAGTCATCTGGAACAGAGGTTGGTTTAAGCGATAGGTTACAAACCACAGTTAGTAGTTCTGCAGTTTCATATTTGAGTTCCTTCAGAACTCTTGGGTGAATACCATCTGGTCCTGGTGATTTATTACTGTTTAATGTATCAGTTTATTCCAAAATCTTCTATACTGACACCTCAGTCTGGAACAGTTCCTCAGATTTGTCACCTAAAAAGAACGGCTTGGGTGTAGGAATCTTCCTCACATCCTCTGCAGTGAAGACTGATGCAAAGAATTCAATGAACTTTTCCGCAATGGCCTTATATTTCTTGAGAGCTCCTTTAGCATCTCAATCATCCAGTGACCCCACTGATTGTTTCGCAGGCTTCCTGCTTCTCATGTACTTAAAATTTTTTTGCTGTTAATTTTTGTCTTTTGCTAGTTGCTCTTCAAATTCTTTTTTTGGCCTGCCTAATTATACTTTAACACTTGACTTGCCAGAGTTTATGTTCCGTTCTGTTTTCCTCAGTAGGATCTGACTTCCAATTGTTAAAGGATGCTTTTTGCCTCTAATTGCTTCTTTTACTTTATTGTTTAGCCATGGTGGCACTTTTAAACAATTCTTTTACTATGTGTTTTTATTTGGGGGAATATATTTAATTTGAGCTTCTATTATGGTGTTTTTAAAAAGTTTCTATGCACTTTTGTGACTGTATCTTTTAATTTCCATTTAACTATCTTCGTCATTTTTGTGTAGTTCCTCTTTCTGAAGTTAAATGCTACGGTGGTGGGACCTAGTTCATAAACTTGGCAGGCACTCTGTCCTGGCAACTCTGGGTGACCCTAAATGACCTTGTACGGTCCTTGATGTTGAACTATTTGACATGTGAGACTTCAAGCTCCACTAACTGGAGTGTTCTGAAATAGGGTAACCTCAACCCAATCATCATTAATATGCATTTGAGAAGGAGAAGAAGAAAAAAAGGTAGAAAAGTTGGAATGTGCAAAAGTGGCAGCTGTAAATGTTCACACAGAAGAATGATCTCGTAGTTAAGGAATTGGACGGGGACTTTGGAGAGCTGGGTTTAATTCCCAGCTCTGCACAGGTTTCCTTTATGACTGTGGGCAACTTACTGGGGGTATGTCTACACTGCACACTAAGTCGATATATGTGGGATTTGGTCTTGTGAAATCAGTGTTTCCAAGTCCATGCTTGAGCCTCCACACTGCATTGTAAACCTGGACACGGGTCTCACTGCCAGGCTAACACATCCATACTGCCCTTCTGATCTGACTGGGGTCTGTGACTTGAGCTGTGATCACACTGCAAAATGACAGGGCTTGGACCCGCGACACAGTGGCTCTGACCCACCTACTAGCAGGGTTCTAGGACCCAGGTCCCCAGAGCTTGCTGACCCCAGTCAGACTGATTTGGGTGTGGATGGAAGATGGGCTTGGGGTCAAACCTCAGTCAGAGCCCAAGCTTAGTGTACAGTGTAGGTACACCCTTAATCACTCTGTGCTTTGATTCCCCATCTATAAACTGGGGATAATATTTCTTGGCTCCCACCCTTTGGCTTGCCTGTTTAGATAGTATGCCATGCAGGGACCTCGCACAACAGGGCCTTTGCCTGTAGATGCCATTGTCTTGCAAATATATAACAATGGTGACTTTAATAACATTGAATGGATTTTCTTCAATCTTGGTTTCCTTTACAATACTCGAGAAGCTCCACAAACTAAGCCCAGTTTCTGGATGTAAAACTCCATGGACAAGAACCTGGGTCTGCAGGGCTGGGAACAGTTGATGGTCCCACAGTACTACTGGGAAGCAATGCAGAGCCCTACCTCGTAGGGAGCCCTGTGGAGAATGAGCGTCACTGGATGCGCCACCCAAAGTGACAGTACCCCGCGGCCCTCTGATTGGCCAAGCACCCCATTTAACCCCAGTGAGTGGCCCAGGAAGTTGTCTGGGCAACCACGCCGACTTTGATCTGCTGTGGCTCCAGACTTTACCTTGTCTTCTGGTCTCAGCCTGACTCTTGCCTCCTGATTCCTGCCTGGAACTATCTCTGATCGCTGGTCTCTGACTCTGATTCCTGCCTCCTGATTCCACCCTGGTACTGCCTCTGATCTTCACTCTCTGACCCCAGCTTGACTCTGACTCCGACGCTTGCTTACTGAATCTGGCTTTTGTGATTCCTGCGATCATCCTGTCCCTGATGTGCAGAGCCCAGCTCAGCTATGACCACTAGGCCAGACAGCCTACACCCTAGGCCCGTACACTGGCTTTACCAGAGCACACAGTTTCTGACTGGAACATTTGGAGAGATTATGTTTTACCTCCCCATGCCACCAACTCCTACATGGCTCAACAGATGTCACTCAGACTTTGGGAGAAAGAACTGAAATTTATGAGCAACTGATTCCCAATGGAAGGGGGGAAATGAGGAGTTGGAATGGGAGGTGAAATTCAGCCGGGACTACAGTGGGTGCCAGGTTCTGTAACAGACGTTGCCTACAGCAGTTTCTCCGTGTACTGAGGATGGTGTGAATCTTGTATGAACAGCTGATCGCATGCTATTTCTGGCAATTCGGGTTGCAGATTTATGTCAGTGCTTAGAATTGCAATATCATTTAATCTGGCCCCAAACGCTGAAACTCTAGTCTAAATCTAATCCAGATCCAAACATAGCCTCTGGAATCTACCACTGCTTAAACAAGCGATTGTTACTAATAAAGCATTGAGCACCATTTCCCACCCCACATCTCTTTGTAACTGATTCCAACAGTGGGATTTGAACCTGGCCTTACACAGCTGCAAGTATGAACAATTAGGTGCAAATACACCTGTGAGGATCTGGACCGAAGCTCCCTAGCTGGCAACTGTAGTAGACTCATTCACCTCTTATGTGGATCAGCCCCACTAGGGGAGACAAAGGTCCATCCATCCCCACTTTCATACAGCAGTATCATTATGTAGCCAAAAAAAGCCCCTTCCCCAATCCCCCCCCAGATTTAGCAGCTATGGAAGTTGGTCATTTCTTGGTCTTTGGGCTATGATCAGTTTCAGGCCTATAGCCTGCCCTGGCAGGAAGGGATTTCTGATTTACATGATTTGCGGCACTTTGTTCTACTCTATCCATGTTTTCCAGGCTTCGCTTCAGTCGTATGTGCCTCTTCTACCTCAATATTTGCTCAAGGAAACCAGCCCCATTGGTTTGGTTCCCTGACTTAGTTCACTTAGCAAATATTTGGCAGACACTGACAGGCATCTGCGTGGCAAAGCGTGGGTGAGAAAGGTCTGTCCCACCTCCGGCTTGAGCAGTAAACACAACGCTTCCTGAATGTCTCAGAAGATTGTGACTGTTTGTCATGTCAGTAGTAGAAAAACAGTGGAGATGACGTTAAAGGAAATAGTGTGGCTAGCCCAGCAGGAACAGTTCTGCCTAGTTGTGTCATGGTCCCTCTGCTTCCTTGTCCTTAGCTCACTTGGCACGGTCTGTGCAAGAGGAGCCGGCAGATGTGAGTGCTAGCCCTGTCATTGTGCTGACGGGCTGAGTGCCATCGTGTGCAGCATAAAGACAACCCTGAAGACCAAGCTAGTCAAGTATTTGTTACAATGTGACTAAAAGCACTATCCCCCATGACAAAGGTGAAGGCTTTGTCTGGCTTTACAAACATCTTTCCTACCATAAAACAAAGCATGGAGTAAAGGAAAAAGCCTCTTGGTCAATGACTAGGCACCATACATGGGCTGTATCACCTCAGGACTTAATTTAAAACTAGGATGAACTTGACTCCAGCGTGCTGTTCAGATGTGGGGGAGAGAACCTCTGAAACAGCCATTTGGCCACTTTGGGAAGTTACACAGCAGAGATTCAACTCAGGTAATGACATGCTGCCTACTTACAGTAGATACTCTCTACCATCCCATATAAAATTGTTCTTCCCTTTCCCTCCTTCCAAAAATGCAGCACTTAAAGCACTTTGAAACCATAAAGTGCTCTATCGATGCTGACTCATTTCTCCTTACGGCACCCCCCCAGGAGGCAACAGGGAAGGTATTATTATTGAAAACGCTGTTGTTGGCATGATGGACTATTATGTTTATTCATTTGGTGGCAGTCTTCTCTGAGTCAGCCCTGGACTCATACCACAGGGTTGCTGAGCGTCAGATGGGACCTAACAGCCTTGTAGCCATTTCTTAAGGAAATTCCAACCGAGGTAATTGCATTCTACCGGTGTATGTTCCACCGGCAGGTTCAAGTGGATATTTTGTATCACTTCTTGCCCTAAAAGGTTGTATAATGTGAGGTTAGCTGCTGCCTTTTCACCCCAGAGGTGTCTGAATTTCAGCAGTGGGTGAAGTAATCCCTATATACAATATGTAGAGCATTTAAATTGAAGTTTTTTGAGATAACAAGTGTTATATTCTATATACGTTATTATTATGTTCCACATTAAAGGCTGCGATATCTTGATGGAGGGTGAATATATTATAAATGGGGTGTGGTTTTGTGCACCTTGAGATCCTATTTATCTTGGCCTCAGAGACACTGTGTATAGTACATTTAAGGCACTTTTCCTAGGATAATGCAATTACTATTTATACAGCAGCGACCTGGGCGAGGGAAGTGATTATTCCCCTCTATTCGGCACTGGTGAGGCCACATCTGGAGTATTGCGTCCAGTTTTGGGCCCCCCCCATTACAGAAAGGATGTGGACAAATTGGAGAGAGTCCAGCGGAGGGCAATGAAAATGATTAGGGGGGTGGGGCACATAATTTACGAGGAGAGGCTGAGGGAACTGGGATTATTTAATCTGCAGAAGAGAAGAGTGAGGGGGGATTTGATAGCAACCTTCAACTACCTGAAGGAGGGTTCCAAAGACGATGGAGCTCGGCTGTTCTCGGTGGTGGCAGATGACAGAACAAGGAGCAATGGTCTCAAGTTGCAGTGGGGGAGGTCTAGGCTGGTGTGGCGGGACGACGACTCACTGGCACCTCCTGCTGGATGTCCAGGGAATCAGCTCTTTTCCAGTTCCGGAGCGCTCTCTGCCAGCTGATATCTCGCCTGCTGCTGGCCCCCGTGTCCCTCCTGGACCCCGGTGCCCTTTGCCCAGGGGTTTTGCCCACCGCAGCACCCCCTCTGTTTGGTCTCCCCTCCTAGGGGAACCCCCAACCCCACCTTGCCTCAGTGGCTAATGCGAGTCTCCATTTAGCCCCTGCTCACTGGGGCAGACGGCAGTTTGTAAACCACTCATCATCGGCAAGGGGGATTGGACTAGCTGCCCCTGCCTATTCCTAGGCTGCCCCTCTGCAGCCCTAGTACCCTTTTATGGGCCCTTAACTCGGCCTGCAGCCTGGGGCTTTGCTAGGCTGGAGCTCCCCAGCTCCCTCTGCCCTTCCCCAGCCCTGCTCCACCCTAGGTACCCTCCTCAGCTTCCCAGGCAGCCAGGGCCTTCCTTCTCTAGGAAGCTAGAGAGAGTGTGTCTGTCTCTGGCCCTCAGCCCTCTTATAGGGCCAGCCGTGTCCTGATTGGGGTGTGGCCTCACCTGTGGCTGCTCCCCCAATCAGCCTAGCTTTTCCCCCACCTCCAGGGCTGTTTTAACCCCTCTGGGCAGGAGTAGGGTGACCACCCTGCTACAGCTGAATATTAGGAAAAACTATTTCACTAGGAGGGTAGTGAAGCACTGGAATGGGTTACCTAGGGAGGTGGTGGAATCTCTATCCTTAGCGGTTTTTAAGGCCCAGCTTGACAAAGCCCTGGCTGGGATGATTTAGTTGGGGTTGGTCCTGCTTTGAGCAGGGGGTTGGACTAGATGACCTCCAGAGGTCTCTTCCAACCCTTATATTCTATGATTCTATGACCTTAAATATCTGAAACTGAGATGTTTTACAATTGAATTTGCCTATTTCTGTTTATGTAGCATGCAGCTTTATGGTCTGCTAGCAAGGCTTTAAAAAAACAAATCTAATTTCCACTCGCTTTGACACTGCTGGGGTTCTCATTCAAAACTTCTTGCCCAATCTCAGATGGTTTAACCCCAGGTAAGAGCTCATCAACGCTTCCCTCACAGATGAAGTGGAGAGAAAAAAGAGCCTGCAAAACCCAGGAGCCTTGTGTTCACACAGTGTTTTAATCCAGCAACGAAAGGGTTAATTATTTTAGCACGTGTGCGTTAAGCAAAAAGGGGATGCCATGTCAGGAGCTCTCTTTCTATTGGCTAGACGCGTATGGGTCCAGACAAAATGGCACACTGTTGTGACTAGTGTTCTAGCCTGCCGCTGTGTTTAATTAATCTGAGGAAATGGCTGTGCATAGTAGCAGCTTCAGTAATAAATGTGCTGGCTTCTAAGACCATTCTAGTGATCTCTGAGTGCTGCGGAAGCTTCTTCCGGTGTTTTTAAATAAGAATTAAGCATCGATTCAGGAAATCCAAATGGGTGGTTGGTGAATCTTTATGGCGCTGCGGTCAGTGATTGAACCATTATAGGGCATGGGAGAGAGTTGTGCAAATAATGGATTTTTTGCTTAGCTGGCAATTCCTAAAAAAAAGTTTTATGTTGAACAAAACAGTTCATTTGACTTGAATTGAAATGTGTCGTTTCAATTTTGAATGTTTTTTGAGTCATTTTAAATTAAAAAGTATCAACTTAAAGGAAGTTTAGCATTGAAAAATCAAAACACATTTCATTTTGAAAATGCCAAAATGAAGCATTATGATTTTTTTCAGGATGTTTATTGATTTATTTAGCTGAAATCGACAGGAATTCACAAAATATTTCTGTCAACCCGAACCTGCATTTTTCACCCCCCCCGCCAAAAAAAGTGTCAGTTAAAATCTTTCATCCAGTTTCACACAGTGGCAGTTAAAAACTTTCACTGTGCAATCCTACACACAGTGCTTAACTAAACAGCACAAAGATGTGTCACTTGACACAGGCATCTCTCCAGTATCCAGCTGTCCCCCACTTGTTAAGGGCCAAGAACAAAGGCTAACCTGATTTATTTTGCTTGAGGCAAAGAGAAGCAGATCGTGCAAGCATTGACTTCAAGCTCGGTAAGGACACTTTGTACACATAATGCCAGGAACGAAGCCACGTGCGTCTTGTTCCTTAATGCTATTTTCACTTCGGTATAAAAATGTTGCTCTCATATTTAGCTGCTGCAGTGAGAGAAGATGTACTGTTCTCTGGTAGAGATGGGGCCAAATCAAAACCCCAGAGCCAGGGACCCAGTAGATTCTCAGAGTGGGCGGGGTTGTAATCCAGATCTCAGTGTTGCAGCCTGAGCTAATTCCTATTGTGTTACATCAGTGATGTTCTCATGCGCTGGTCTCAGTACCTGAATATTTCTCCTTGTGCTAAGTCTAAAATGAATGGTTGTTGTTGTCTTGTCCCTTGATCATATTAGGCCATGAAGTTTGAGAATGAATTTGGCAACTCGTACAGGGTCCTTTGTAAGGGCTCGAGGCAAGGTATTCAATCCAAAAAGTTTCACTTTTCCTTACAATATTACATTCAAAATCATGAGCAGGTGTAAAAGCCTTCTCCTGCCACATCTTGCCAAGTGGATATATCTTGGTCCCATCTCTACTGATTTTCATTTCTGCAGCGTGCCCCATCCACAGTCTCACAATAGTGGATATTATTTTCTGAGTTGCTTTGATGTTAATCAGAGAATCTTTCATCTTTTAACCATTTATTTCTGCTAATATTTCCCTTGAAAGGGTATGACTATCCTCAACAGCTGTCATTCCAACCTGAGTTTTCGATCTTCCAGTTTTGGCCTGGTCCTTAGCTAGCTCACTCCCATGCACACCAACATTTGATGGAATGCTCTGAAAAGTCAATTTATTGGCTCCCTTTCCAATCATCCGAGCCTCCTTGTGAATTGCGTTGTTGCTAATGTTCTGATTTCTTTGAAAGGAACAGAGGATCGCCGACAGTAAGTCAACAAACATCATAACATCCGCCTCTATTTTTGACCTGTTTATTTCTTGCAGTGCAGTGAAAATAGCTTTCATTTGGGCCGTATAGTTCGAGCTAATGTATCCTGAACTAGCATTCTTTATTGTACTCTCTCTATGAGGCCACTAGATGAAGACACTACAACTACCATTCTTGAAGGATTTGTCTGATGAACCATCAGTGTACACATGAATCTGTTTGACTCGTGACTGATACCATTGGGTAGTCTTAGCTACAATTTTCCCTAGTGTGGCCAAATCCATGTGTTCCTTTGAGCAAGGTTCCAAAAGGGAGAGACATTTACTAAAGCAAATAGGGTCATGAGGAGGAATTACTGGGCATACAAACTTCTTCATGTGCTCTAGTTGTCTAACATCATCAAATGCTTCCATTTCTTTAGTAGTCTTTACATACCTTTTGAAACAAGATGATCATTTCAGCTTAATTTGGCTTTCCAATTTCTGAACAGACCTGAGTGGTGATGACATTCAGGTAGGGAATGAAGACAGTTTCTATACTGAATTTGCTGTTCTTTTCTACAATTGAACATCAGACTCTTGTTCACAGATTGCTTTTGGAATGTCTCTTACTGCTCCAATTATCATGAGAACTGCAGACAACAGCACAACATCAGTCTTAGCAAGATTACCGGGAGCAGTACATGACCAGACAGGTAATGGATATTCAAGTTTTGGGCGAATTATTAAGCAGTGTGTTGTTTTCAGTGTCTTAACATGTGAACCCCAGTTGGTACTGGCAATACATCATAGAAGATTATAGCCTATAGAGCTAGCTTAAGCTATTTTATGTAGCAGCTACACAAGAAACCTATAGGCCTACATCCTGTAAGATATTTAGCTTAAGTCGTTAGCTTAAGGCTTTGAGGCCTATCTTCTTAGCATATGTGCAACGTGCCTCAGGTGGCACGTGACCAGGATTCATCTCCGAATTTGGTCCCCTGGTTGGATCATTAGCTTCCCCGGCCCAGGCCGGGTACTGATGGGGAGCACAACATGAACGCTGATCCATGCCCTCCCTTCGAGGCCTATGAGCCTTAGCGTAAGTGAGTTACCCAACAGTGGCAGGCATCTTTCCGACTTGTGGTCCAAATCTTAGTTCTGTGTCCAAGGACACTCCAAAGTATACCAGGTTCCTCTTAATGGCAATACCTTCTCCAGCTAGTGTCAATTTTGGCCTGTAGTTGAACCTCCTACAAGTTGTGGTAAAGTAAGTGGACTTTATTTTTGCTGGATTCAGCTGGAATTGATGTTCCTTTGCCCATCTAGTTATAATGTCGAAGTCTTCATTCAGTTCATTCTCCAGAACATCTATTTCATGATCCATGATACGAAGCATAATATTGTCTGCATATGGACGTACAGATGATTTCAAGCAGTCTGACTGTTCACAGGAGTACAGCAGGAAAAAGAAGGGGATTTAAAACTGAGCTCTGAGGAACTCCTACCCTGACTGGCCTTGTCTTCAAAAAAGTAGCATTTAGTCTTACTGTTATTTTCCTATACTATAGGAAATCTGACTTTCCCACCGATTTCCATCTCACTGAATTTCACTAAGAGCTTATGCCAAACTCTATCAAATGCCGCACTGAGATCCAATAAGCCTAAGTGAACAGCATGAAAGATTGAGTTGGGCACTGTTATGTAACCTAGGGAAATGTATTCTAACAGCTCTTATAGACGCTTTTCAACTTCAGAGCACTTTATGTCCATAATAAGTATAGGAATATAAATGTTATTGTCTGTCTTTATGTTCTCTCTTCAATTAGATTTAGAGATCAGTTTAGATCAGATTATGCTCTCTCTCTCTCTCTCTCTCATACAAGCAAATGGGGCACAACCTTGCTTCCACCCCATCCCATCCCAAATATAATAGTACAGCCAAATCACTACCATTACTTATCCACTAGACCAGTGGTTTTCACTGTGGACCCCAAAGGTCCACAGACTATGTCTAAGATTTCCAAAGGGCTCCACACCTCCATTTGAAATTTTTTAGGAGTCCGCAAATGAAAAAAGTTTGAAAACCACTGCACTAGACCATCCCTCCTACCAGCGCTATCTCACAGTGACACCTTTGTAGTTGTGCACGTATAGGCTCATTAACACAGTCATGTTTGGCCTCCTTCCGCAAACCCACCGTGCACAGAGCACCCTCTGACTTCAGTGGGCATTCCGTGCGCAGAACGGGCCCTATTTTATACCTTGAGCATGGGGTCAACTCAGGACCCCAGCAATGGGGTTTTTTCACACTTTAAAAAAAATACAGCCCAAGGTGACTGTTAAAAAGCAAGACGTGAGGAGGAGGGAGATCAGGAATCAGATTTGAGTGGTTTTTAAGGCACTTCAAATTAGTGATCTTTAAAGGACTAGCTGTGTTCCTTTGGCTATCACTGGTTGATCTATAAAAGCACAGAAAGAGCTTCAACAAAATACTTCTGCCTGAAAACCACCAGGCTCTGAGTTATGAAGATGGGCCTGGCCTGTGTCCCGTTTTCTGTAGATCACGAGGCAGAGAAGTCACATTACTGGCTGGGATCGAGTGGTTTTGTTGTCTATGGCCCTTTGCCTTACCACAGAGCATCAGCCTGAGACGAGTCTGATCAGATCTGCTTTTCACAGGATTATGCAAGGCACCGTGTGAGGCGCAACGTGAGGAACTACAAGTAAATGCCAACCAAACCCACTTGTATAACACCAATGGGATTGCAACATCCGTGTGACAAAACCCAGCATGACTCATCACTAAAGTGGAAACTTTTCCTTTAGTTACAGTGGCTGACAGTTGGGGCTTCTAAGGGCTATTGCAATACAAATTATTATGAACTCACAGCTTGTGGACAGACAAGGCACCATGCTGAGATAAGGACAGATACAGGAGATAGCCTTAGATTTAAATGTGAAAAAAATATGTGTGGCCCTGGTCCACTATGTTCCCACCACAGAAACCATCCCTACAGTAGACACTGCCTGGCCCCAAGGCTGGCAGCCTCATTAGAAAGGCCAGAATTGATTGAGCATGGAGACGGAGACATCTCATGTTTAGAGGCTGGTCCCTCGCACTATCTATGATTTACCTGCCCTGGCTAAATAGAGGACCTTGGTCACCCAGGGGGCTATCAATCCAGCAGTTCACTTACAAACAACCACCATATTTACTTACAGAGAGCTTGAATGGTACTTCTGCCCATAAGTAATAAGAATAATAATAAGTAGGAGATTTCTTCCTCACTGACTGAGGGCTGGTCTACACTGGGGGTGGGGGGGATCGATCTAAGATACGCAACTTCAGCTACGTGAATAACGTAGCTGAAGTCGAAGTATCTCAAATCGCCGTACCTGGGGTCCACACGACGTGGGATCGACGGCCGCGGCTCCCCCATCGACTCCGCTACCGCCGCTCGCTCCGGTGGAGTTCCGGAGTCGACGGGGAGCGCGTTCGGGGATCGATATATCGAGTCTTAACGAGACGCGATATATCGATCCCCGATAAATCGATCGCTACCCGCCGATACGGCGGGTAGTGAAGACGTACCCTGAGTTCTAATCCCTGTGGAATCTCCAGCAGATTGACCTGCAGTGGCAGTGGCTGGGTGAGAACGGTCTGTCACAAATGCAACATTGATTAGCTCTAGTTAAGTGCAAAAATTATGTTATTGGAATTCAGAGGTTTGCAGCTTACTTGGCAAATAGCAAGCATCTTAAGAGCAGCAGCTGGGACTGTTTTCTTAATATCTACAGACTGCAAGAGGGTGCTGGCTGGGATGTAGTTTAACGACTATCAGGAGTTTAGATATGATCATGGCTGACACAGTGCAGAGATCTAGGCCAAACCATTTCTATATACTGTTTTAATTGCCGAAGTACATGATCTGCAGGCTTCAAGAGAATGCTTCGGGATCAGAGCCCTAGCTGCGGTTTCATGGCTTGAGCAGGGGACTAGGATCCAGGGCTCCTGGTTCTGCCTAGATTTAATTCATCACTTATAAAATGCCCATCGCTGTTGTATCTAGACTGACTCACTGTGTGATCTTGAGCAAGTTACACAGGATCAAAGGCTCAAAAGCCGCCACTCACTTGGGCAGTGGCCAGCTGAAGCTATTTTTGGCCATGTGTCCTAAAGGGCTAAGCACCCCCGCAGAGGGCCAGGTTTTCAAAGGCGCTTGGCTTCCATTTAGGCAACCCAAATGAGCAGCCAGCTTTCCAACAGAGGCCAGCCTGCTGGGTGCTGAAGGGTTGTGGCCAAAGCGGCGCAGTCCATCGCTGCGGGGTGCGCAGCCGTTCTGAAAATCTGGCTTGATTTTGTGCCTAAATGTGAGGCGAGCTCTTTTGAAAACATGGGCCCAATGGTGCGCTTGAAGGGCCCGATTTGCAAAAAGGGTGGGCAGCCAGAAGTACGGCTGAAGCCCATTGAAGCTGAGTATTCAACACCCCCGAAACATTACCTTATTAACTCCTTCCCTCCCATTTCTGTACAATGGAGTTCTCCTATTAGTATGTGTAATTCCCGCCAAGATCCTTGGCTGGAAGATGCCACCTGCAGCTAATTGAGTTGTTATTTCTTGTCCTGTTCTTCCAAAGGAACAAAGGAGGGAGTTGAACCAGCTCCTTGGCTGGAGCCAGGCCTTCCCCCAATTCTGCTCCTGTTCATGACCTAGGTTTCAAAGCGTGGACCCTAGGGCTATCGATTAATCACAGTTAACTCATGCGATTAACTAAAAAAAAAAGTAATCTCGATTTAAAAAATTAACCGTGATTCATTGCAGTTTTAATCATACTGTTAAACAATAGAATACCAATTGAAATTTATTAAATATTTTTGGATGTTTTTCTACATTTCCAAATATATTGATTTCAATTACAACACGGAATACAAAGTGTACAGTGCTTTATATTTTTATTTTTATATTATTTTTACTTTATATTATTATTTTTGTTTTGTACTATTTAGTTGCTCATTGGACACTCTCAGAAATTGTTAAGTTCGCTGCCTGCAAAGAGACAGTGTGCTGGTCAGCCTGTTAGGTTAGCTGAAAACTCACTCTATGCTTCAGTACAACAGCACTGAGATTGTTTATAGTAAAACTAAGAATAAGTTTGTTAATAAAGAACGGAGATTGAAGTGCTACTAAGCAAGAGTAAGGGTCCACGTCTCGCACGCATACAGAAAAATGGAGATGACCAGTGCGTGCTGCAGTTTCAGTTTGGATTCCACGGAGATGTTCTTGTTCCTCCAGACTGGCTTTAGCATTGCCACTGCTGCTGTTGTTTGCGCAGTTCTTGCCAGAATTTCTGTCTTTGATCCTTCATCAGTGATGATTGCCCCCAAATACTTGAACTGTTTCACTGTCTCCAGCTCTTGTCCACTGACAGTGATTTGTGAGCTGATGCCGTCATGTTTGTTTGTCATCAGCTTGGTTTTCTCTGCACTGATTTCCATACCGTATTTTGCGACAGTTTCAGCCAATCGTTTCACAAGGTTGGCAAGTTCATCGTCACTTCCTGCCAGGCCGTCAATGTCATCAGCAAACTGAAGATTTGAGATTGTTCGCTCCTCAATGCTGACTGTGCATATGTGATCTTTTATGCACTCCAAGTAGATGTTGAACAGTGTGGGTGAAAGAAGGCAGCCTTGCCAGACTCCAACAGTGGTACAAAATCACTCTCCTGTTGTGCCATTGATGAGAACTGCACTGGTGGCCTTGGCATACAGTTGTTTAATGGTAAGAATAAGTTTATGACCAACATGGTATTTCTTCATGGTTTCCCAGAGAGCTTCGTGCCATACTCTGTCAAATGCTTTCTTGAAGTCAACAAAGATGTGGTAGATGTCCTGCTGGTGTTGTAAGTACTTCTCACATAGAACAAGAAGTTTGAAAATCTGTTCTGTGGTACTTCTTCCAGCACAAAAGTCAGACTGTTCTTCAGCAATGATATTCTCCACTTGTGACTTCAGTCTGTTCAATATGACTTTCAGCATCACTTTGCTAGGATGGTTAATTAGGCTTTTGGTCCGGTAATTTTGACACAATTGCAGGTTGCCTTTCTTTGGCAAAGTGATGATTAGTGATTGTGTCCACATGGAGGGCCACTCACTGATCTGTCAGATCTTGTTGCAGATCTTGGTGAGTACATCAGTTCATCAGTTTGGCTGGGATGTTGTCAATACCTGTAGCCTTTCCGTTCTTGAGTGATTTCACAGCTGCCTCCACCTCTTCATGCAGTACTGGGAAGTCATCCTCCTTTGTTGAATCTGGGTTGTCTAGGACACTAGGATCTCCATTTGTCTGGTGATTATATAGATCAGAGCAGTAATTTGTCCACCTATTGATGATGTCCTTTTCTTCTGTAAAACTATTCCCTTCTTTGTCTTGAATTGAGTTAGCTTTGGTCCATCTTTCGTCAGATCTTTGACAATCTGGAAGGCTCGTTTGCCATTTTTATTATTGATACACTCTTCAATTTTAGAGCGTTGTTTTTCGATCCATATCTCCTTGGCCACCTTCATTCCTTTCTTGATCTTTCTGCCAATTGCTCTGTATTTATCAGCTCCCTCAGTGCTGTTCTTGTCTCTCTTGAGTGCTCTCCTAATGTCACATGTTTGTAGTATTTCATTCGTGTCCCAAGGTTTTGTCTTCTTACGGTATTTCCCAAGGGTGTCCATTGCTGCCTCATTCATTACAGTGTTGAAATTGTTGGTCATTGTTTCTACGTCTTCCTCTAGAGCAAGCAGCAGAGCACATTTTCTGCTGATCATTGCTTGGAATGACTCTTCAATGCTTCAGTCTCTATGTCTTTCTAAGTCAAACTTGATTCTGGTGAACTATGGCCTAATGATTTTCCTTAGCCGCAGCCAAAAGTGTAGCATCACAAGGTCGTGATCACTTCCAATATCAGCACCAGGGAAGCTCCCTGTTTTAGCACTGTTGATCCCAGAATGAAATTGGTTTTGCACCATGATGTAGTCGATTTGGCTGTGATGTAAACCATCAGGTGCATGCCATGTTGATTGTCTGGATGCTTTATGTGCTCCTAATGTGGTTGCAAGAACCAGATTGTTACAGCTGGCAAACTCCAAAAGTCTCAGTCCTCTCTCATTGGTTACTGCATTATAGAAAGGGCCACAATTATCTCGCCAATCTGCCTGGGCGTCAGTACCAACTTTAGCATTCCAATCTCCCTGTACAATCAGGATATCTTTCTTCTGTACCTTATCGATGATGTCTTGGAGCTGATTGTAAAAATCTTCAATTTGCTCATTGTCATAGTCTGTTGTAGGGGAGCAGGTAAGTGTCGAGAGAGGCCATAGACTTGTACCACTGTGATATTGAATGGTACTGCCTTTAGATGGATGGAAATAAGCCTGCTGGATATTGGATGGCATCTTAGTACTGAATTCTTGATATCTTTATGCACAAGAAATCCTACACCATTGACATGTTTGTCCTCTCCACTGTAATAGAGTACATGGCCTTCTTCCATTAGTGCCTCTCCAAAGTTCTTCCATCTGACTTCAGAGATTCCTAGGAGGTGCCAGGTGTATTGTTCCATTTTGTACATGAGTTCTTTCAACCTCCCTATTTGTCTCAATGTCCTGTGGCTATGGTGATGTTATCTCTTCCACGGATCCTGTTTGTTGGGGTTATACCAGTACTATACTTGTTGTGTCCGCCTTGGTGGGAGATGGTTGCCACTGTCATTATTAACCTGAGACATGGACCCTTACAGCAGAACTTGAATGGAAAATACAGGTAGTAGAGATGAGATACTTCCATAAAATCCTGGGCATCTCCTACTTCAACCACGTCACCAATGAAGAGGTCCACAACATCATCACCCAATGCGCTGGGTCATATGAAGACTTCCTGACGAGCGTGAAGAAGCGCAAGCTGAAGTGGTACGGCGATGTAACACATCATCTGGCCTATCCAAGACCATCCTCCAAGGGACAGTACAGGGGAAGAGAAGAAGGGGAGACAGAAGAAGAGATGGATTGACAACATAAAAGAGTGGACCGGAATGGACTTTGCGGAGACTCAAGCACTGACACACAAATCAGCAGGGATAGAGACAATTGGTTGATTGCTTATCAATGATGGTGCCCCAATGACCAATGCGGTTATGGGAGTGCTGCTGCCGATGATGAAGCAAGGGTAATAGAGTCAGTTTTCCAAACAAAACAAAAAACGTAGAGCTGCCCCTGGCAGTGCTGCTGCCAAGCCAGTTTCCCCCCATTCTGTATTTGTGCATTTGGTTTTTCCCTAAGTGTAGCACCTTACATTTGTCTTTGTTTAATTTCATTTTGTTGACAATAGTCCAGTTCTCCAAGTTATCAATATCCCTCTGAATTTTAGCTCTGTCCTCCAAAGTGTTGGCAACCCCCCCTTAGCTTTGTTTCGTCTGCAAATTTGATCAGTATGCTGTGGATATTCCTACATCTTAATAAAGATGTTAAACAACACCGGCCCAGAACAGATCCCCGTGGAACCCCACTTGAAACCTCCCTCCAATCTGACATCATTCCATTAATAGTTACGCTTTGTTTGCCGTTGTTTAACCAATTATGTATCCACTTAATGGTAGTTCTGCCGAGCCTGCATTTCTCCAGTTTACTTATCAGAATATCATGTGGTTCTGTGCCAAAAGCCTTGTTAATGTCCAGGTATATCATGTCCACCACATTTCTTGCTATCCACCAAACCAGTTACCCTATTAAAGAAGGAAATCAAGCTGGTTTGGCATGATTTTTTCTTAGTAAATCCATGCTGGCTGCTAGTGATCACCCCTTCATCCTCCAGGTATTTACAAATTGAATGTTTTATACAGTGCTCTAGTAGTTTCCCAGTTATCAAAGTCAGGCTGACTAGTCTATAGTTCCCCGGCTCCTCCTTTTCCCATTTTTAAAGATGGTTACTATGTTAGCCCTTTGACAGTCTTCTGGGACCTCCTCTGTTATCCATGAGTTTGCCAGTGGCTCCGAGATTTCTTCGGCTAATTCCTTCAATGCCCTCGGGTGAATTGTATCAGGCCCCGCTGATTGGATTCATTCAAATTGGTCAGAAGATCTGACATGTTATTTACTTATCCCGATCTCCATCCCTTCCCCCTTATTGTCTAGGGTAACTTCACTAGTTGTCTGGTCATGTTATTTTTTGTGAGAAGATTGAAGCAAAGGAGGCATTGAGCAGCTCTGCCTTCCTATCATCTTCCATTACCACTCACCTTCTCCGTTGAGCAGTGGGCCCGCACCATCCCTGATCTTTCTTTTTTGTCTGACATAGTCTTTTGTCTCTAACATTTCTTGCCAGCTGTAACTCATTCTTTGCTTTTGCTTTCCTGATTTTGTCCCTACACGCTGGCACTATTCCCATGTATACTTTCTTGGTGACATGTCCCTCCTTCCATTTTCTGAATGTATCCCTTTTGGCTTTTTAGGTCACTAAAAAGCTCCTTGTGCAGCCACATTGGCCTCCTGTGGCTTCTCTTATCTTTCCTCTGTATCAGAATAGCTTGATATTGAGCCTCTAATGTTACATCTTTTAGGAACTACCAGCCCCCTTACAGTCCTTTTCTTCCTAATTGGTCTTTCCATGGGACCTTGCCTACTGTTTCTCTGAGTCAGGTGAAATCCGCCTGTCTGAAGTCCATTGTCCTTGTTTTGCTGCTCTCATGTTCTCCTTTCCATAGGATCTTGAATTCTATCAGATCATGATCACTTCCTCGCTTGAACCTCCAAAGTTTTGAATTTTCCTCTCTGTTTAGAACCTATGATCTGTGAACAGGTTCTAAATGTGGCAAAACAACTTCTCCTTGCTTGGACACACACACTTTTAAAAATATTTTAAAGATTGGGATAACACACAACAGTGAGAACCCAATGACATCTGCCCCTGCATAGGGGTGTCAGAAGGAGCTCAGAGAGTCCCTTCCACCTCATCCAGTCTGGCACAGAAGGCAGATGTAATCTGGCTAGAGGCTGTGTGTGTGTGTGTGTGTGTGTGGGATACAATGCTCCAGAAGGGGTGTGGGTGTCTAGGTGGGATCATGGCCCTGCCCCCAACCGCTTCCCTAGCTGCTTGCCAGGAGACAACTAGCAGGCTGCAATGGAGTAGAAAGTCCCATTGCTCCCCAAGGGGAGGGATAGTGTCTTTCGAAAGCATAATGCAGCCTGACACTGACATTCCAGCTGTGCGCCTGCTCCTACTCTCCAGAACAGCTTTGCTGCTGAAGAAGCATAATTTAGCCCTGGGTGATGGAGGTTTTTTATTTGGGGCTATGGGCATGATGACCAGGATAAGCAGGAATTTATTGCCTCTAACTTTTTCCCACTGGCTATGTAGTGGCTCTGCTCTTCCCCCTTCTCCCTTTAGGGAGTTCCCTCCCCACGCATCTAACAGTGTCAAACTACACTTTCCTGTTAACGGAGGAGGCTTTCCCAACCCCTTGTACGGCAGCATTTGACATGTGGAAAGGACAATGATGTCAAGAATGGTTGCCGAGGCAACAGAATGTCCGAGTGCATGCACCCTGTAAAGCAATGCAGTGGTGGCTCAGGCCTAGTCTCTGGCTTAGTTTTGCATGAGCATGAATTTCTCCTGAGGAGCTAAATGGGATCCAGACCGTGGGTGAGATGTCTGGAGGCAGGCGTCAGCCAACTCTAAAGGGAGAACGGCTCCAAAAACTATACTGGACACAGGAAAATGATTTTCAGACAGATAAGTGACTTCTGTATACAGGAGTAATTGGATCTCTACAATGGTGGGACCTCATCTTGGAAAAATGCAGTGACTGACAGCGTCTGCATCTCAATAGAACCAGAGCAGAAAGAGAAAAGGTGCAGAGAACAACAACAAAATGATTGCAGGCGGGGGGAGGTTCTGTAAGAGTTTTTAAATGGAGCTGTTCAGGAGCTGATCCTGTGAATGCACAGCCCCTCAAGAGAATAGCTGAGTGCCCTCAGCTCCCATAGACAGACAGCAGTGGTCCTCAGCATCTCTCCAAGAAATGTTTAGTTTCTTGGAGATTTGGTTCCATTAAACAGGAATACCCAATGGTATAGGAGAGACTAACTGGCTGTTCCTGAAGTCCCCATCATATTATGTAAGATTAAGAGACCACTTAATAAAATTAAAAGGTCAACTAATTTCAAAAGGGTAAACGAGAAACATTTTTACTAAGTACGTTGTAAGGAATCGGCTACAGTTTGTACCACTGCTCTCTCTGCAGGAGAGAGAGAGAGAGTCGAGCTGCTCAGCTGTGTGACATCAGCCTTATGTGGCTAATAACTAACGGAAATTCTTTGTTAGGCAGGAGCCTGTGCTTTTGCAGTAAGAAGGATCCGAGTTCTCTCCCTGCTGTAGCCTTGAAGTTCCACGTGGCCATGATGGTGTACAGAATGCTGTTAACTGGGGAGGCTGTCAGATGGCCATAGATTTATTAATGCATAACCTGTGGAACTCCCTGAAAGCTACATTGATGCAAATACTGAAGTATCATAAGTTTCCGAAAAAGATCCACCGTCTATGAATAAGAATAGTGTCCTTCAGTTGCGTTAGCTAACCAACAAATGATGAGGGCTATCGATATTCCTCCTTTGAACTGTCAACTACTATCAGCTGGAATCACCGAGGAACCCCCATGGCCCAGTACATAATGTTGCTAATATGCTGTACTACAGGCTCAGTACTGTTTGTTTTTTACACATTTTCCACAGACGCATTTGATATTGGCCCCTGATGAAGGCAATATGCAGGCCTTGCTGGAGCACTGTCCTGCAGCAGCATGACCTAAGAACATAACTCATGATCGCTTTTTAGTCTGAAAAGTTCTCTGGCTACTTCTCAGGACAATGTTTTACAACTGTGACTGTAATTCGCCCCCATGCAGAGGGCCAGCAAAGTCATAGTCCTGCTTAGGTCCCAATTTACTAGGCGCCTACATCCAAATCCACAAAGGGACTTAGGTGTGGTGACATTCAACTGCTATACAACGAATGGGGGGAGAGAGGTGCTTAAGAATGTCAGCATGCTAAATGGGAAGCTGCCTAGAGTAGCCAATGGGAAATGCCAGCAAGAGAGGTGTGTCCTAAGTCCCACCCCTCTCTCAGAGTTAGGCATCTAAGTCCAGGGTAGAAGGGGGGTGCCTCAATTTGCTTGTGATTCACAACCTGGACCCCCTCTTCTGGAGTCAGGCAGTGTAGGTACCTATAGTGTTTCTTGGGAGAATGACTTAGGCACCTGCCTCACTCCACCAAAACAGTAACAATGCCCGTCCTGTCACTGTTAGCCCTGTGGTTAGCGCAGTCACCTGGTATGGTGGAGACCTAGGTTCTATTCCCCCTCCCCTACAGAAGATTTAGTAGAGCATGTGCTTAACTTCAGGCACATGACCCATTTTAGTCAATGGGACTTAAAAGTTAATCATGTGGTTCAGTGCACTGCTAAAGTCAGGCCTCAAAGGGCACCCGGGGCAAAGGGCAGCTACAAATCTGCTATGTGTTCTTTACCCAAAAGACAAGAGAAGCTCCACTCTAAATAGTACAAAAAATTAGAGTCCGCTCAGCCCACCCCTCAAAATACCCCTCACTTTAATACATTGATGCAGTGAAGGGTGAGGGCATCCTCACAGTTGCTCCAGTCTGACAAACGCGAGACAGCTTTTTTTAATGGAAAACACACGTGTTATGGATGCAATTGATCTGATGGCTATAGCACAGCGAAGCTGATTAGATCATTGTAACTATATGCAGTGAAGTGTCATTCTTGCTTTTATAAATAAAGGTCAAGCGCAAGGCACTTCCTGTTACTCTTGCTAACATGTGGCTGCCCTTTAATGATTCAGAGGCTCTACACACTGCTTGGCAAACAGATGGGTTTGGGTTTGTTTTGTTTTTGAAACAGTTGTTGACGTATACAAGCACAAGGCAGGATCTTAAAGGGACATGGTTAGAGCCATGCAAAGTGCAAAATGTATTCCAAAAAAACTGTTCACAAAAATCGAACCTCAGTAGAAACGAATCCGTACAATTGTTTACACTTCTATGGAGATTTACTACTTTTAAAAGAATAACTTTTCCCTGCAGAGTTTGCAACACAAGCATTACATCAGCAAAAATGCTGTGTGAGAACCAGCGCCCGAAACTGATTAGAAACGGACAGCATCAAAATATTAATATCTTGCACTTTACATAATGTTTTCATTTATATATCTTAGGGCTGACAAATGATTAAAAATTAATTGTGATTAATCGCGTGATTAAAACAATCGTGATTAATTGCACTGTTAAACAATAATAGAATACCATTTATTTAAATATTTTGGATGTTTTCTACATTTTCAAATATATTGATTTCAATTACAACACAGAATATAAAGTATACAGTGCTCATTTTATATTTATTTTTATTACAAATATTTGCACTGTAAAAAACAAAAGAAATAGTATTTTTCCATTCACCTAATACAAGTACTGCAGTGCAACCTCTTTATCATGAAAGTTGACCTTACAAATGTAGAATCATGTACAAAAAATAACTGCATTCAAAAATAAAACAATGTAAAACTTTAGAGCCTACAATTCCACTCAGTCCTATTTCTTGTTCAACCAGTCGCTCAGACAAACAAGTTTGTTTACATTTGAAGGAGATAATGCTGTCTGCTGCTTGTTCACAATGTCACCTGAAAGTGAGAACAGGCATTCACATGGCAGTTGCAGCCAGCATCGCAAGATATTTACATGCCAGATGAGCTAAAGATTCATATGTCCCTTCATGCTTTAACCACCATTCCAGAGGACATGCGTCCAGGCTAATGACAGGTTGTGCTCTATAACAATCCAAAGCAGTGTGGACCGACACATGTTCATTTTCATTATCTGAGTCATATGCCACCAGCAGAAGGTTGATTTTCTTTTTTGGTGGTTTGGGTTCTGTAGTTTCTGCATCAGAGTGTTGTCCTTTTAAGACTTCTGAAAGCATGCTCCACATCTCATCCCTCTCAGATTTTGGAAGGCACTTCAGATTCTTAAACCTTGGGTCGAGTGCTGTAGCTATCTTTGGAAATCTCACATTGGTATCTTCTTTGCATTTTGTCAAATCTGCAGTGAAAGTGTTCTTGAAATGAACAACATGTTCTGAGTCATCATCTTAGACTGCTATAACATGAAATATATGGCAGAATGCGGGTAAAACAGAGCAGGAGACATACAATTCTCCCCCAAGGAGTTCAGTCAAAAATTTAATTAACACATTTTTTTTTAATGATTGTCATCAGCATGGAAGCACATCCTCTGGAATGATGGCTGAAGCATGAAGGGGCATATGAATATTTAGCATATCTGGCACATAAATACGTTGCAATGCCGGCTACAAAAGTGCCATGCAAATGCCTGTTCTCACTTTCTGGTCACATTGTAAATAAGAAGTGGGCAACATTATCTCCCGTAAATGTAAACAAACTTGTTTGTCTTAGCGATTGGCTGAACAAGAAGTAGGACTGAGTGGCCTTGTAGACTCTACAGTTTTACATTGTTTTGTTTTTGAGTGCAATTATGTAATAAAAAAAATCTACATGTATAAGTTGCATTTTCATGATAAAGAGATTGCACTAGAGTACTTGTATGAGGTGAACTGAAAAATACTATTTCTTTTGTTTATCATTTTTACAGTGCAAATATTTGTAATAAAAAAATCATATAAAGTGAGCACTGTACACTTTGTATTCTGTGTTGTAATTGAAATCAATATCCTTGAAAATTTCAAAAAACATCCAGAAATATTTAATAGATTTCAATTGGTATTCTATTGTTTAACAGTGCAATTAAAACTGCAATTAATTGTGATTAATTTTTTAAATCACGACTAATTTTTTTGAGCTAATCATGTACGTTAACTGCGATTAATTGGCAGCCCTAATATATCTTAATGCTTAACAAAGGTTTATAAGCATTGCTATTTCTAACATGCAGATGACAAAAACGGAGGCACAGAGAGGTAAGAATGACTTGCCAAAGTTCATCTAGTGTGTCAACAGACTCAGGTTTCCTTATTCCCAGCCTGGGCCTTTGCCACAAAGGTAAAATTCACAAGATTGATTTCATTATCCAGGCAGAAGTGGGAAAAGCTTGAATGCAGATTTTAAGCTTCTTAAGGGTGGGACCATCATTTTGTTCTATGTTTGTACAGCACCTAGCACAATAGAGTCCTGATCCATGACTGGGGCTCCTGCAATATACATAATAAAAAGCAAGCAAATGACATGAATAGTGAAGAGTGCATTTGATTTTAAAAAAGTCTACTGGATTTAATATCTGGCAATACTACTAGTGACGTAAGTAATGAAATCTTTTATTTTAAAAAGTTGATATTTGACCCCAGTGCAAAACTGTGGGCAAAAAGTCTAATGCAATCCTTGGATGCGTAAATAGAGAAATCTTGAATAGGAGGAGAGAGATTATTTTACCTCTGTATTTGGCACTGATGTGACTGCTTCTGGACTGTTGTGTCCGGTTCTGGTGCCCAGCATTCAGGAAGGATGTTGATACATTGGAGAGGGTTCAGAGAAGAGCCATGAGAATGATTAAAGGATTAGAAAAGCTGCCTTATAGTGATAGACTCAAGGAGCTCAATCAACAAAGAAAAGGTTAAGGAGTGACTTGATTACAGTGACTGGATTACAGATTCCTGGGGAAGAAATATTGAATGCTCTTTGACCTAGCAGAGAAAGGAACCGCGGCCAATGGGAGCTGCGGAGATGGCACTTGCGGGCGAAGGCAGCGCGCAGAGCCGCCTAGCCACGCCTCTGCCTAGGAGAGGTCGCTGCTTCCAGGAGCCACGTGGAGCCAGGTAGGGAGCCTGCTGGCCCCGCGCCAACTGGACTATAAACGGGACTTTCAATGAAGATCAGAAGTGCCGGTTTATCGATCTTTCCCGGTGGTAAAGTGCTGGATAACACAGCTTTTACTGTATATAGCAGTAACACAAGCCGATTATGATTTAAAGCTAACTGAATTAGGAAGGGTGTTCTCCTCTAAAATAAATAGAAAAGCAATGGCCCCAAACACTGCAGTAAACAGTCCCTTGAACCATTAGCATTTTGGATCGTGACTGAATGCAGAAGACGATAGTAGCTCTTTTTATACAGCATCAACATTTTCATTATACCCTGATAGAGCTTTGCTAGATCTCGTATTCTAATTAAAAAAAACAAATGAGTTGATCCTAAACTTTCTTGCTAAGGGAGAGGTGCTAATTAGAACTGGGCTCAGATGCAGGAGTTGAGAACCGTACGTGTGAACAGTAATTCACATACCAACTATAATTTGATGTTTGGCCCTTTTAATTAATCTTTTGTAAACAATTTTATTGTATTTTATTTTCTGTCTGTTCACTAGAAAGTTCAGGGAAGTAGAGAGAGCCATGATTTCTCATGCAAATGCTTTCGGGTGAATGTTCACAGCACTTTTATTTTATTATTACAGACAAGGGCCCCATTGTGCTGGGTACTATATAGACACATAATGAGAAACAGTCCCTGCTATAAAGAGCTCACACTCTAAATAGAACAGGACAGAAAAAGGGTGGGAGGGGAAATAGAGGCATGAAGAGCTGAAGTAACTTGCCCAAGGTCATACAACAGGTCAGTGGCAGAGCTGGGCACTATGGCCCTATCCACTAGATCATGCCACTTCAAGTAACTTATTCAAGGCTGCTTCCTGGTTAGGGAGCAGAATCAAATACCATGTGATTAGGTCACAGAACACAAACATCACACTAGAAATAGCAAATCATTGCAGCAATACGAATAGTCCATAGGCTGAAACTTAGTCACCTGAAACATGTCCAGCATGGCTTTGAAAATACTAACAAATCTGTAGAAATCCAAGTCTATGTTTGCAACCTTTGTGAACAGAAGTTATTCCCTAGGCATAGTTTGCCCAGCTCTAGTATTTATCTGAGGTCCCCAATTTGTGATGGTGTTTGCTGAGATCACATCACAATTCTTGCTGACCTGAGGTTCTTTTTGCTGTTGGCAGAACAAAGCCGTGGGATAGTGTTTACGTACTGTTTGTCTAATGTCACGGTAACAGGACGCTCAGCACCTAAAAACACCATGTTTCATCAGCCTTTTCTTTTACTTTGAAACTTAAAAAAAAAAAAAAAAAAGTTTAAACCAAAACATTAAAAAAAAAGCAGATTATGGGTTTGTCTACACTGGGATTAAAAAACCCACGACACTGAGTCTGAGTCAACTGATTTGGGCTGGTGGGGCTCGGGTGCAGGGCTAAAAATAGCAGTGTGGATGTTCAGGCTCGGGCTGGAGCCTGGGCTCTGAGATCCTCCCCCCTCACAGGGTCTCGTATGCTTAAGCCCAACCATCGACACTGTTATTTTTAGCCATCCGATCTGAGCCCCACGAACCGCAGTCAGCTGACCCAGGCCAGCCGCAGCTGTGGTGTGGGTCTTTTATTGCAGTGGAGATGTACCTTTAGAGATATATGAAACGTAGACCCTTGGTCAAATTCTAATCCAGCATAAATCTGGATTTAAACAGGTGTAACAGAAAACAGAATTTGGCCCCTAGTAATAATGATACTTTCTAGTAGGCTTCAAAGTTTATATTCCTTGTTACCCCTTTATCTACCTCAGGATATACTGAAGGATGTGTTCAGCTGAGGACTAGCTGGACTTTGGGCCCAATCCAAATTAAGTCAGTGTCAGAAGTTCCACTGACTCCAGTGAAATCAAGACTGTGGTGGTCCAGTCTAAGGTCTGAAAAAAAAAAAAAAAGAATAGAATTGGCCAAACTTTCATCTCTCCCCAGCATGGAGTCAGTACTTAATGAATGCCCTAGCACAGTGTGAGGGGCAAAGAAACAGATAGCAAATTGAGATCATGACTACAAGAGTAGGGTTGCCCTGATGTCCTAGCCAAAGTCCAATCTGGGTAATTACATCCTATCTACCTAGAAATCCCTCTTTTGTTTCATTTGCACACAATATTCTTCCCTTCTTGACCTAATCTGCAGTGTGATGCTGCTTTCTGTGTCCCACGCCACCTGGCAATAGAAGCAGAGCACCAAAGTTCCAGTGTCCTGGTCTAACCGCTAGGCATCACTGCCTCCTTTTTGCACCTTCCCGGGAAAACATAACCCATGTAAAAAAATTCTAGCAAATTTGTCATTCTTCTTTTACCAGTACTGCTGCTTTTTCCTTTCTTATTCTACATGCTGGACACACATCAACACAGTCTGCAGCTTCTGAATTATGTTATAGAGATTTTAACGTCACAGCAGGCTAAATAGTTTAACAAAGGAAAATTGTGTGCCTACTTTAAAGAGAAATAGCTTGTTAATGTTCCCTTGGGAACCAGCCATCAGTCTAGCTTGCTGGATTCCTTACTGAAGTGTGTGTGGGAGGGGAAATTCTACTTAGAAACAGTTCTGGTGCATAGGAGGGATGCAAGGTTCTTCACCCTTCCCTGGTTTTTAAGCTGGTTGATATGGACTGGTTTTTGACCCTTGAAGTGCCCCTCTTTAACAAGTGGGAGGGTGATGCTCTGACATCTACTTATGTGGCTTTCAGCTGTGTTGCTGCCAGCGTCTAACCAGTGTGTGTGATGGAAGAGCAGACTTCTATAATAATTCCTCTTTTTGGGGATTTTAGCTCCAGCTGCCAGTATGAAGAGCAACAAGAATGATTAAAGGTCTTGAGAACACGACCTATGAAGGAAGGCTGAAAGCATTGGGTTTGTTTAGTTTGGAAAAGAGAAGACTGAGAGGGGACATGATAGCAGTTTTCAGGTATCTAAAAGGGTGTCATAAGGAGGAGGGAGAAAACTTGTTCACCTTAGCCTCTGAGGATAGAACAAGAAGCAATGGGCTTAAACTGCAGCAAGGGAGGTCTAGGTTGGACATTAGGAAAAAGTTCCTAACTGTCAGGGTGGTTAAACACTGGAATAAATTGCCTAGGGAGGTTGTGGAATCTCCATCTCTGGAGATATTTAAGAGTAGGTTAGATAAATGTCTATCAGGGATGGTCTAGACAGTATTTGGTCCTGCCATGCGGGCAGGGGACTGGACTCGATGACCTCTCGAGGTCCCTTCCAGTCCTAGCATCTATGAATCTATGAATCTATGAGGAAATATTGGAAATCCATTGGTACCTGCTTTTCGGTGCTATAAACGGACTTCTGCCCTGGAGGTCAAGCAGAGTCCCTTCCTAGCTGCCCTGAGGGTCATGTTGCAATGACTATATTTCCACATTTAAGACCACCTCCTGTTGCTTCTGTATTTGCTGTCTTTTTGTTTCCTCCATGCACCTGGCCCCTTTATACAAGGGGTGGCCTGTCTGGATGCTAGCGCCTTTCTCCTATGTTGAATTTGGCTGGCTGGTTCTATTTTTCTGCCTCTCTCTTAAAATTCAGGATTGTTTTTATTGGGTCAGGTTCATGGTGCATGGATCTGCCACTTTCCAGGTAGGGGTGCTGCTTCTACACCTCTGTGTCCCTTCCCATTGCCCCCACACGGATGTATGATTGGCTAGGATGCAGCATCCCAAATCTCCTCCCAATGGAGGGAGGAAAATGCTGCAAAGGGAATTTCAAGAGATTTCCTCCTCCCTTGTTTGTTTTAACCACGGGGTGACTTGAGCCATTGTTTAGTATTGAGATGATTTATCGTTGTTAGATTTATTTACAATGCACTTATCCATCACTGTAGACATCTTGCAAAATGGTTATTGAATAGTAGTAGGGATTACCCTTTCTTAATATAGCTGAATTATTGTAGTTGTGTATGAAACGGCAGATAGTGTAGACGGCCTTTGAACAAAGGACAGTCAGTCTCTGTGAACGAGGTTTTTGGAACCAATCATAGCTTATTTTGGGATATCCTTCACATATGATTTGAATGAAAAAAACTTTCAAAGAGAGACTGCCAAGTTTTTTCTGGTCCCAAATGTAGGTGTTGTAAACCTTTGGTAGAAATATTGTCATGACATTGCAGGAGGAGGTGGGGAAAGTCAATGAGAACTGGGTTTTTTGGTTTTTTTTTGATTGTCCACATTCCACGGTTGTGTTTGTGACCCACATTCTGTAGCATTGTGTTAAGTATTCATCCATTAGCACTGCCTCAGAAAAAAAAACGTAGTAGTAGAATTTTGTATCTATTTTAGAATATTTCTCTCTAGCACACATTTTGTGGTGTAGCACTCGGCACTACTTTTAGGTTTTGTCTTATAAGTGCTGTGACACGGGTAAGCCAAGTGCTCTGGCTCTGGCCAAGGTCGTAGGCGTTCGCTAAGCACTGACAAACTCATAGCTGGAGACCAAACCAGCTCACCGGTATGTTAGTTTTGTTCGAAATAGATATTAGTCTTATAAGAATGTATTTAGTGTTTAGATTCTATGAAATGCTTGAAAGTTGCTGCATGCATGAATCTCACTTGTAATGTCTGTATTGCATGCTACAAGGTAAAATATAAGGCCAGGTTTACATTACAAATTTACATCAGTATAACTATGTCACTCTGGGGTGTGAAAAATCCATACGCCTGAGCAACGGTTATATTGACCTAACCCCTGGTGCAGACAGTCCTATGTTGATAGGAAGGCATCTCCCGTCAAGGTAGCTACCGCCTCTCGCAGAGGTGTATTAACTACGCCAATGGGAGCTCTCTTGTCAGTGTATTAGTGTCTTCACTGATGTGCAACAGCTGTTCAGCTGCAGCGTTTTACATGTAGATCTGTCCTTAGTTTGTTTTATAATTGTAAAAATGCCTGCTCTGAACTTCTGAACTCAGGGCAGGTCTACACTTAAAACGCTGCATCATCCAGCTGCAGTTTAATGAAGATGCTCTAAGCAGTGGTTCTCAAACGTCTTTTTTTGTGTGGACCACTTGAAAATTGCTGAGGGTCTCGGCGGACCACTTAATGATCTTTCCAAATGTTGTTTGTAACGTTAGCTAACTATTGTAAAGCACTTTGGATAAAAGCGCTGTAAAAAAACCCCTTAATAATTAACATTTTTTTGTTCTACAAATAAAAGCACACAACTCATATTTTAATATCAGTAGTCTTACCTTTTTACTGTGATGGATGTGCCCTCTCTCCCCCCACTGCGGCAGCCCCCGGGCTGGGGCTGGGAAGGGGGTGTGTGTCTCTCCCTCTCTCCCCTGCTGCGGCAGTCCCCAAGCTGGGGCTGGGAAGGAGGGGGGTCTTTCCCTGGCAGCCGCAGCCCTGGAGCTATGGAAAGTCACCTCTTTCTCTGGCCACCGCAGCCCTGCATATCCCAAATTCCCCCCCCTCCCACCTACTTCCTAATTCCCCCAAGGCCACCACCTCACCTTACATGTGCGTCTTCTCCAGGGTCCAGGCACCTAATTAGTGAAGCCACGTCTGCACGGCTCCACTAATTAGGTGGGTGGCCCTTCATTCTCTCATGTGTGGCTGCCCAGGCGCGCACCTTAGAGGGAACTACCTGTGGACCACTTGAATGGAGCTCAGTCTGCGGACCACAGTTTGAGAACCTCTGCTCTAAGCCAATGGGGAGAGAGCTCTCCCATTGGCTTAGTTAATCCACCTCTGCGAGAGGCAGTAGATACATAGCTCTGTCTACCCCAGTGCTTAGGTTGGTATTACTACGTTGCTCAGGGGTGTGGCTTATTCACACTGCTGAATGATGTAGTTATACAGAAGTAATTCTGTAGGGTAGACCAGGGCTCAGATGGGAAGAGGGGCTCCCTCAGCCCATCCAGGAGGACTATCAAAAATTAAGTGGGCCATCATAGGACAAAGCTTTGTTAATTGCCCCCTCTACCCATTGGGAAGTATGTGCAGAAGGCCTCATCCCATCAGTTTGAACGCTGGAAGAGGGAAATAAAAATAGTTGACATGAAAATGTTTCATCTCTTTGCTGTTTGAACTCTCAGAGGGACAGACACACTAAACTAAGGCAGAGATCCCTAGGAGTTACCCCTGGGTCCACCCTGAAAGACATTTTGAATTGATAGATTACTACCTCTCTGTTATCTTAAGGAACCGCAGATGGTAACTCATTTGTGTGTGTGTATGCTTGCTTGCTTTAACCTGTAAGCAACTCTTGTTTCTTTTTCCTAGTTAATAAGCTGTTAGTTAATTACAGGACTGGTTACAAGCGCTGTTGTTGGTGTGTGATCTGAGATACAAATTAAATTGTGGTATTTGACTGCTCCCTTGGGACTGGAAGTAATCTGAATATTTTGTGATCTTTGGTCTGGGAGACCAGTTATCATGTTCAGCTTGCCTGGGTAGCAGGATAGACCGGAGACCCTAAGGGGACTGCCTGTGACTCCATGGTAAGACTGTTATAGTGATCCAGGAGTTTACATTTGTTACTGGGTTGGTGAAATCTAATTATAGGACATACCATGAATTTGGGGTGCCTGCATTTTTGACAGTCTGTCCCGAGGTTGGCACCCACAGTCATGAGCCACTCCAGACATTGTGAGAGTGGTGTACATTTTTGCTTGATTAGTCAAATGTCACTAAAGTGGGGACTCAATCAGAGAAATGCTGTGGATTGAAAGCATAATAAAATACTGTATCTGAGATTTATAACTACATTTGCTATGTCTGCTTGATCTTTGCTTTTTTTATATTTTAATGTTTAATTAAAATCTTTTTTTTTTAAAGATTGCAGAAAGCAAAATGGGTTGGTCTTTTCAAAATAAACAAAACAGCATAAGTGGTCAAAAAGTAAATTGGACAGTTCTGGATTATTCTTAAATTATCTAAGGTATAACACAGTTTATTTTTTAAAAAGTTATTATTTTAATCTGACAATGTCCTGTTCGAGTAAAAATTATGGCCTGATTCTACAATGACTTAAGCACGTGCTAAGCTTTAAGCATGGTAGTAAGTCCCTTGACTTCAGTGGGCCTGCTGGAGTGGTTAAAGATAATAATGTGCATAAATCTTTGCATGATTGGAGCCTTAATCTATAAAGCCTGGTGTGGCCCAGTGGATTGGGCCCTGCAGTTGCAACATCAGTATTATTAAACTGTTAATTTGTAAACCTAGAAGATAATAAGGTGATAAGCAACAGCCACCATGGATTTGTCAAGAACAAAGCATGCCAAATCAACCTAGTTTCCTTCTTTGACAAGGTAACCAATCTAGTGGATAGAAGGGAAGCAGAAGACGTGATATATCTGGACTTTATTAACGCTTTTGACACAGTCCCTCATGACATTTTCATGAGCAAACTAGGGAAATATGGCCTAGAGAAAATTACTATAAGGTGGTTGAAAGATGACGCTCAAGGAGTAATTATCAATGGTTCACTGTCAAATGAGAGGACGGATCAAGTGGGGTCCTGCAAGAGTCCATCCTGGGCCCAGTACTGTTCAGTATTTTCAATGACTTGGATGATGGAGTAGAGAGTATGCTTATAAAATATGCAGAGGACATCAAGCAAATGGGAGATAACTGGCAAGGCAGCAGTGCTGCATAAGAGGACGTGGGTCCTAATTGTCCACATCGTTCATTGGACACAATATTCCAGCTGAGGTCCCCTCAGCACTGAGTAGAGCAGAACAGCTGCCTCCCATCTCGTATATATGACAGTCCTGTAAATGTATCCCAGAATGATATTAGCCTTTTGCAGCTGTATCGCATTGTTGGTTCAGATTCCATTTGTGATCCATTATAACCCCCAGATCCTCTTACTAACTGCCAAGCTCTTGTTCCCTATTTTGTATTTGTGCATTTGATTTTTCCTTCCCACATGTAGTACTTTCCACTTTTTATTGAATTCCATGTTGCTGGTTTCAGAGCAATTCTCTAATTTGTCAAGCTCATTTTGAATTCTAATCTTGTCCTCCAAACTGCTTGCAACCTCTCCCAGCTCGGTGTCATCCATAAATTTTATAAGCATACTCTCCACAGTGTTATCCAAGTCATTAATGAAAATATTGACTAGGACCAGACCCAGGACTGACCTCTGCACATCACTAGATACGCCCTCCCAGCTTGACAGTGACCCATTGATAACTACTCTGAGTATGGTCTTTCAAACAGTTGTACACCCACCTTAATAGTAATTTTCATCAAGACCAGATTTCCCTAGCTTGCTTATAAGAATGTCATGTGGGACAGTGTAAAACACCACACTAAAATCAAGATATACCACTACTGCTTCCCCCATCACTAGGCTAGTACTGTTAAAGAAGGTAATTAGGTTGGTCCATGGGACGGGGGGGTAGGATGAGGTATTTGGGGGATGGTGGTTTAGGATCCATTGGGTAGTGGTTGGATGGTGATATAGGGACTATGGAGGGCTGGACTCGGAGGGTGTATTTGGGGAATGGTGGTATAGGGGACTTGGAGGATGGGGATGGTAGCATAGGGCAGTGGTTCTCACCCGGGGGTCCGTGAGCCCTTTCAGGGGGGCTGCGGGGCCCTGCGGCTGAAACCCGGTGCACCGAGCCCCAGCCCTGAAGCTGGGAGCAGTGTGGGGCTGAAGCCGACGCCCTCCCCATCCCAAGCTGGGAGCGGTGCGGCGCTCGGGGCTGAAGCTGGTGCCACCCCCACCCCCAGACAGGAGCTGAAGGCGCCATCTCCCCTGAAGCCGGGAACGGCACCCTCCCAAAGCCAGCACCTCCCGCCGAAGCCGGGAGCGGTGGGGGGCTGAAGCTGGCAATCCCCCCCTCCGAAGCTGGGAGTGGCCTGGGGCTGAAGCTGGCAAACCTCCCTCACCCCAAGCCAGGAGCAGTGGGGGGCTGAAGCCAGGAGCCCCCCTATCCATACACAGCCCCTAGATACCCCCTGCCTGCACCCTGAGCGGTTTTCAAACTTTTTGAACTGAGTCCCCGCTTTGAGTTATATTTTTTGGTTGCGTCCCCCCACAGCCCAGACATGCTCAGTGGCCTCCTGATTGAGTCGGGGTGGAGGTGGCACTCCCTCCCTGGATCCCGCAGTGCAGAACGGGTTTGAGCCCCGCCAGCCCTTGCTCCCCGAAGTAAAACTATGCCTAAGGGATCCCCCCTCCACTCCCATGGCCCCTAAACAAGGGGTTCTCAACCTTTGTCTTGCTGAGGCCCCCCTCATGCTATAAAAACTCCAGGGCCCAGCAGAGGGTGGGGGCTGGGCTATGGTACCGGTGGTGTAGGGGCCACGGGGAGGCAGGGACAGGGTATGTGGGGGACCAGGCACTGGGGGGCTGGTGGTGTAGGGGTCCAGGGGTTGTACCAGGTATCGGGGGACTGAGGTACGGGGGGCTGGGCCACAGGGGGCAGGAACAGGGTATAGGGGGCAGGGTACCAGGGGAATGGTGGTGTAGAGCA
>NW_020664417.1:95938777-95991728 GCF_002925995.2 Terrapene triunguis | reverse complement strand
GGGAGCGGCGCGGGGCCAGGGCAGGTAGGGAGCCTGCCTTAGTCCCTCTGTGCCACCGGACTGTTAGCGGCCGATCTCCCTGTTTGGCTGCAGGAGGGTTGGCAACCTTATCGTGATCACTGGTGGATCTTGGAGCCTGTGACGATCTCAGTCTCAGTGACGGAGACTGAGATCGACTGTCAGAGGCTCCACGATTGTGATCTATCGGTTGGTGACCACTGAGCTATACTGATTAGGGGGATTTGGCCTCATGAATTCATAGTTCAGCTGTGTTAAATTTCTGATTACAGTTTTTTTTTAAAGTGCTATATCAACTTTGTTGACATCCTGTACCAATTTAATTTAAATCTGCCTTTCCTTTTCAAAATTAACAAGGTAAAGGTGTGTGAAAGGAGAGGAACCACCTGAAACAGAAAAATCGTCATATGCTCACAGTTGATATAACTGCAGAACTGACAGACAGTGGTAGATCTCTTCCAAAGAAGTGATAATTGTGTGTTCTGTTCTTCATGGTTCATTATTTTGCTGGGTAATGACAGATTTGTTTAAGATGTTTCTCCATAATTAGCTAAATTTAATTCACCGAAGTATATTATTGGCCTGTTTAGAATTACATGTTTTCGTGCCATGAAGAAAAGAATAGGTTTTATTTTTAGGTTTGGTTCAACACTGAAGGGAAATAAACACGTAGTTCACTAATGCAGAAATAGTCAGTGGCAGCTACCTTGTAGCTGAGGTGTCAAGAGAATAACCTATGTTGTCTCAGCAGAGAGAGCTGAAAGCAGTACGGTCTTACACTACCCCTAATCCAACTCTCCTGTACCTAGGGAGTACTTCTCCCCCATCCCCGAGAACTTAGGATCTGTAATGTAGATGTGGCCTATAGCAGCATAATCAGCTAGTGTAGACAGCATATGTCAACAAGAGGAGTTCTGACGGCATAGTACCGCCACCTATAGGCGGCGACTTCCTCTGTTCCCAGGGGGTGCTCGACCTCCGCTCTGTCCCAGGCCCTGCCCCCACTCCACCCCTTCCCCCAAGCCCCCACCCTGCTTCTTCCCGCCCCTGCCTCTTCCCTCCCTCTTCCCCCACCTCTTCCTGCCCCCACTCTTCCCCCTCCGCTCCAGCACCTCCTGCACGCCGCTGAACAGCTGATTCGCGGTGCTCAGGAGGTGTAGAGAGGGAGGGAGAGGAGCTGATTGGGAGGGGGAATGGGCGGCGCTGATCCGCGGGGCTGTCGGTGGGTGCTGAGCACTATTTTTTTTCCCCCTGGGTGCTCCAGCCCCGGACCACTCATGGAGTCGGCACCTATGCCACCACTTCCCCGAATGACGTTAGCAAAGCCTTGTAGAAGTTGTATGATAAGACTTTGTGCCTCTGTCATTTCTAGTTTATTTGGCCCTTCAAAAAGCATTTGACAAAGTTGCTTATAAGAGACAATTAAGAAAACTAAGTCATGGAGTGAGAGGCAAAGTACTATCCTGGAGAAGAAACAGGCTAAGGCAGAACACAAATGATGGCTAAATCGTAAGCTTTCAATATGGCAGAATGTTAACAAGATGCCCCAAGGTGCTGTTAGAACAAATGTTAAATATAACAAAGATCTGGAGGAAAGCGATCGTAATAAGCTATACCTCTAACACCCACTTGGGGAGTGGGTTGAGCACTGTGCCTGTCTTGGAGTCCAGGGCACATGTCGACTTAACCCCTTAGTGTAGACCTGCCCCCAAAAGCAACCAAAATGGTGTGCTGCTTAAGGAATAGCATAGAAAATAACACTGAAAATACAAATGTTGTTGTAGTTGTGTTGGTCTGAGGATATTAGCCCTGGTCTACACTACAGAATTACTTTGGTATAACTACGTCGCACAGGGGTGTGGATTATTGAGCGACATAGTTATACTGATCTAAGTGCTGGTGTAGACAGCGCTATGTCGGCAGGAGAGCTTCTCCGCCGACATAGCTACCGCCTCTCGTGGAGGTGGAATTATTAAGCTGATGGGAGAGCTCTCTTCCATTGGCTTAGAGCAGGTGTAGTCAAATTTTTTTTTTCAAGGTCCAGATTTCTTGGTCAAGGTATAGTCAAGATCCAGCCACCAGAGAAATATTTTTCACACTGCAAGTGCCCCTGTTCAATGAATGCATACATTGCTGTGTAATATACCCAGGGCCTATTGCTTATTTTTGAGTGTGTTAAATGAAAAATAAAATCAAACCACTATATAACCTGAAAATAACCTCCAAGAAATATGTAATAAATTACATCTGAGACTTTGAGAAAGTACGTAGATAAGATGCAAATATTAGCATTAAAATACTTTCAGACAACTGTTTTAAGTTTTGAATGTGTTTTCTCAAATAAAATTATTGTATCCATATGTGTATATAGAGAGATAGATAAACATATTCAAAACTTTCAAGACTTTTGTGGTTTATTTAATATAAGTATCAGGGTTTGAAAGAAAATAACCCCTAGTACACGTGAACTCTTTATCTTTTATGATTCGGGTCTTTCCAATAACAAATACACACCCATCTACATGTGTATTAAGCAAAAGAATCATGAATAATTACTGTGAAATACCTGTTAAAACTGTAGTATCACTACTGAAAATGTAATTTTATACGGCAATAGAAATTTAAAATAAAATATGTGTGAATAATGTATAATTATATGACTTGCCACTTCAGTGGGAAAAGTGACAGGTCCTCTACCAGACAAGGGCCTAGAAGTTTGGCGTGAGTTCAGTCAAGACAAGGCAATTGCACAGACGATTATCAGTCAGAATGGAGTGTAGGAAAGGTCGGAAGTATGGCAAGAGACCACCCTGGCTTAACCAGGAGACCTTCAATGATCTGAAACCCAAAAAGGAGTCCTACAAAAAGTGGAAATGAGGTCAAATTACAAACGATGAATATAAATAAATAGCCCAAGTATGTAGGGACAAAATTAGAAAGGCCAAGGCACAAAACGAGATTAAACTAGCTAGAGACATAAAGGGTAACATAAAAAGCTTCTACAAATACATTAGAAGCAAGAGGAAGACCAAGGACAGGATATGCCTTTTACTCAATGGGGGGAGAAACAATAACAGAAAATGTAGAAATGGCAGAAGTACTACATGACTTTTTTGTTTCAGTTTTCACCGAAAAGGTTAATAGGGATTGGAGGTCTAACATAGTGACCGCCAGTGAAAATGAGGTAGAAGCAGAGAATAAAATAGGGAAAGAACAAGTTAAAAATTACTTAGACAAATTAGGAGTCTTTGTGGCACCTTTAATGAAGTGATCTTGTCTGATCTTAAATGGGAGCCCAGTGGATGTTTGTAGTCAAAATCCATGTGCTTCATTTCGTAGTGCCTTTTGATGTTGCCGCTTTTAACGATAACCACGGTCTCTGTACAAATTAAACATACTAGTCGACCATTTGGATGTTGTGGCAAAATAAAATAGTAAGCGTCAGTCCACTCTTCTTTTTTTGGATGCCATGTTTAAACACGGTGCCATTAAACATTGAAAGCGCCAGAGGTGGGACTACTTTGGTTCACCTTTGCTCCTCCTGCTGTTCCTGCGGCTCTTCACCTCCCTTCCCAGAGTCCGGGGGGGGGGTTGCAGGGGGGAGAGAAGAAGAGGGAGAGGCACAAGCCCTTTCCTTGTCATAGGAGTAGAGGGAAGGGAAGAGCAGAGCTGCCGGAAGCCTCTGAACTTTGTCTTCTCCTTCCTGTCTCATGTAAGAATGGCGCCTGCTGAGGGACAGGGGCAGAGAGCACTGCCTACTTCCTGCAGCAGCCCTGATTGGCCGCAAGAGAAAAAGCAGCCAATCAGAGGAGGTTTCTCCAAGACAGACAGGAAATAGGCACCCCTCAGAAGCTTAGGTGGAATTGTGGACATTTTAATAGCAGGGTCCGTGACCCAGGGGCGCCATTTCAGATTTTGATTGGGGCGAAGGGCGGCGACTTTAACTGTGGTTCATAGGGTTGCCACCTTTCTAATTGCTGGTAACTGGACTCTCGAGGCCCCACGCCTGCACCGCCTCTTCCCTCAAGGCCCCGCCCCTGCTCCGCCTCTTCCCTCAAGGTCCCACCCCCATTGTTCGCTCCTCTTCCTTCTCCCCCTTTCGCTCGCTGTATTGTCTCAAAGAATCTGCCCGCAGGTAGGAGACTGCCCCACAGTAATGGGATTTTTGGTTTGGGTGCCATTTAGGGTTGCCACATCCCCTTTTCGACCAGACTTCCTGGTCAAAAAACGGGAACGTGGCAACCCTAAATGGCACCCAGACACAGAAGCCAAAAACCGCATTGTCCGGGTAAAACCTGGATGGGTGGCAACTCTAGGTTACAGGAGCTACAAGGATGTCAGGCCTGGGCAACGGGGCTCCTATGGTCAGCCCTACACGGGGTTTAAATTCAGCCAGAGCCCCAGTAAATATTTTCAAACCTGTGGGAACCCTGGTGCCTCCCACGGGCCGAAACTCTGAGACCCGGTGTCTCCCATGGAGTGGAAGCCCCGAGTCCCGTAGGGCTGAAGCCCAGAGTCACAGCGGGGATGCAGCCCTGAATTCCGGCGCACCCTGTGGGGCTGAAGCCCCGAGTCTCGGCATGCCCTGTGGTCCGGGCAAAAGCCTCTGACAGTCCTGATTTCGCCCGGGATGCACCTGTTGACTACCCCGGCTTAGAGCGTCTTCACCAGAAGCGCTGCAGCTGTGCCGCTGCAAGTTAGTAGCATAGATTTGCTCTTAGAGAGACAAGGTGGGTGTGGTAATATCTTTTGTTGGACCAAGTCTGTTGGTGAAGGAGACAAGCTTTGGAGCTCTTCTTCAGGTCATCTGGCGTAAGTAGTTAACACATGTTGTAATAGACCATTCAAGGTGAAGTAGCCAGTTAACACCTGTGCAGTCAGAGGACAAAAAGGAGATGTTTGTGGATTACAGATTGTAGTAACAAGCGTGGGTGGCGGGTATAAGAGCCTCCCCAAACAGCTGACCTGCCGCCTTTGAAGTGCACTGCCTCCGAAAGGGCACCAGGGCTGTGGCCCTGTCTGTGCTCATCCTCTTCCCCCCGAGGCCCCGCCCTCGCTCTGCCTCTTCCTGTCCCTGCTCTGCCCGCATGGGACCTCAGGGGAGGGGGTGAAGAGGCACATGCAAGCGATGAGTGGCTGGCAGGTGGGTGGGGGGCTTAGAGGAGGGGGTGAAGAGGCACAAACGGGGCGGGCGAGGAGGCAGAAGCAGCGGATGGGCGGGGGAGCCTTGTGGGAGGGGTCAAAGACGTGAGCGGAGGGTGGGGGAGGCCTCGGGGGGAGAGGCAGGTGGGGGGCCTTTGGGAGAGGGGCGGGGCCATGGGTGGAGTGTGGGCATGACTTTGGGAGAAGGAGGCCGAGTGGGGGCAGGCCTCAGGGCATGGCCATGGTCTGGGCACGTCCAGCCTCTCCAAATGGAAGAGCCACGCACCACCCATGGTAATAAACCATAAATCCAGTGTTTTTATTAAGTCTGTGATTTTAGTGTCCAGCAAGGTTATGAATTTAAATTCCCAAGCTCATCTTTTGAAGGTGCTGTGCAGGTTTTCTTTGAGAACAATACCAGAGAGGTCTGATGTGGCGTTATTGCTTTGTGAAAAGGGTTCGCTGATGTGTGATAAAAGATAAAAACACCCTATCTTTTTTCTGTGTGAGTTCATTCAAGAGTGTAGTGATTGTCCTATTTCATCCACATAGTTGTTATTGACGCATTTAGTGCAAATGTCCCTCATAGATTCCCGCCACAGCTTCAACACCACCACCCATCCATCAGTCTCTCTCTAGAACACTCCCACATCAGCATCACCTTCTTGGACACCACAATCAGCATCAACAATGGATCCCTATTTACAGGAAACCCATGGATCACCACGCTTACATTCACAGATCCAGTAACCACCCCAAACACACAAAGAAATCTGTTATCCGCAGCCAGGCACTCAGATACCACAGAATATGCTTTGAGGAGAAAGTCCGGGATACGCACCTTAACACACTTAAAAACCACCTTCACCAAACAAGGAAACTCCATCAGAGAAGTAGATTGCATCATGGAATGGGCCACCCAAATACCCCAAGAGAACTTGCTTCAATACAGGAAAAAAAACAAACTCTGACCACACACCCTACTGGTCACCTATCGCCTTACACTGCAATTCATACTGGGTATCATTAAACAGTTAAAACCCATACTTGATGGGGACTACATCCTGAAAGAAATCGTTTCTGAACCTTCTCTTCTGGCCTTCAAACAACCCATCAACCATGTCAAGCTCATTATTAGATGCAAGCTCCCCACAGACCAGGACACACCAACTCAAAGCACCACCAGACCCTACCATAATAACAGATGCAAAACCTGCAGATATATCTCCACTGTTGTGATTATCAGTATCCCCCACAATACATCTTTCATGATCTGTAGGTCCATCAATACCTTAAAAAGATGTTCCTGGGAGCTAAAATGCATAACTTTGCTAGACAGTAAAAATCATGGACTTAATAAAGACACTGGATTTATGGCTTATTAGAACAATCTATAACCCGCTAATTCCCCTTTTTGTCCTCTGACTGCAGAGATTTTAATTGGTCACTTCTTCTTGAATGGTCTCTCTTGCTAAGTGTTCCACCTTGTATTTAGCTGTGACACTCTGAGTACCTTTCCCAGACCTGAAGAAGAGCTCTGTGTACGCTCGAAAGCTTGTCTCTTCCACCAACAGACATTGGTCCAATAAAAAATATTACCGTACCTGATATGCTCTCACCTGGATTATGGTGTTCATTTCAGGTCATCCCAAGACAATAAATAAATAAAAAATGCAGAAACAGGCTTCAGAGATAGGTGACAAAAAGGATTAGAGACAGGAAGATATATTTTCATGGGTAGAGATTGAAAAGACTGGGGTTGCTTAGTTTAGAAATATGATGAATATCAGGAGACATGACTGATAAACTGGGCCCTCCTAGGACATTTTTTTAACAGTACAGGAACAAATGGACCTTCAATGAAATTGAGGGCCAGCAAACTTAAAGCTGACAAAAGGAAATAATTTTTAACACATAATTAACTTGTGGAGGTTATTGTCAAGATATCACTGAGGCCAAGAACACAGTAGAGTTTTTTAAATGATTAGACATTTCATATAGATATTGAGAATGTCCACAGTTACATTAGATAGGAAAGAACTTGTTAGAAGGCATGTTGAACACTCCATCAGACCCTAAGCCAAGTACTAACTGGCGGGGGGTTAGGAAGAAAATTCCTCTGTGGGTAGATTGTTCAGCACGTGCTCACTTTGGGTTTTGTTGCACCTTCCTCTGAGACATTATGGTGTTGGCCTACATCAGAGACAGGATACTGGGTGATTATTATTTGTAATAAACCAGGGTCCCATTGTGCTAAGACAAGAGGGTGATCTAGTATGGCATTTCCTGCTTTCCCAGAGCTACTCTTCCATCAGAGGCTCTCCAAGCGCATTGTAACAGTCAATGACTTCAGTCTCACAGTAATTCTGCGCCGATGTAGCGCAGTAATGAAGACAAGCCCTCACATGGTGAAATGGAGTTGTGAAGAAGCTGAGTGATTTGCTCAAACTTCCAGAGAAGTCTTTGGAACAGCCAGGAATGAAATTGTGGTGTCCATATATGCATTCATTTGTTCTAGTAAGCCCATGTATCCTGCATTTACAGGGGATGGATTTAATTACTATTATTATTTATAAAGCTCCATACCTATATATGGTGCTTTATTGTTTGGAAAGAAAATAAGGGCTCCACCGCCAAGAGTTTAGACAGATAGGATAGAAACACGTAAGACTCTGGCACAAGTGAGGCTGCAGACATTGCTGGAGGGGAGGTCAGTGATGCAATGCTAAGCAAATGATCAGTTATGTGTTAAGCACAGACAACGTGCTCGGGGCTGTACAAGACACAAAGAAGGTCCCAGTCCCGTAGATCCTTGTATGCTGAAATATTTAAAGAAGGAGCAGAAAAGAGATTGCTTGGTGCATGGGAAAAGGGAAGTTGCTCCAAACACAGGGTGTAGTGTGGAAATAGGCTCCAGATCAAAGGTAGGAGAAGGAGAGAGAGGGAACAGTGGTGCAAGAGTGCCCTGACTACTATGGTCCTATGAAAATTGTTGTAATAAAAGGAGGGGGCACTCATGAGCTGCTGGTTTTCTAATTGAATAGTGGGAGCTGCATGCTAAATTTTGCTCCTGGTATTCAACTGCAGGATTTCACAAATTCAGGTCATTTGTATTGCAGAGGATATTTTTCCTGTATTCCTCTTTTGGGAAGCGGGGAAAGAGTAACTCCCAGTGTCTGGTCACACACAACAACTATTCCACACTTCTTTTCATATGGTGCATAGAAGTTTGCATGAATTACTATAGAAATGTTGAGGAGAAACCTTTTATTCTGGTGTCACTGCTGCTGTGTTTGTATGGGTGTATATATATATCTTATGACTTTATATCTTTTGACACATTATAAATCAATGCACGGAGTGGGTAGGGTTTTCACAATTCATGGGAGCCAGGTGCTGCAGGAAATAGTGTTGGTAATGCTCTTCTTTATGAACTGGTATTGAACCAACTCCTTAACGTGGTCCTCTTTTGCTTGAGGTGCTGTCACTTTTATGGGATGTAAAGTGTAGGCCCTGACCTGCTGTGGCCAGTTAGGATCTCCTGGCACTCTTCAGACTGTGTGGTGGACCAAATTATACCGAGTTACGAACACCTTGGGAATGGAGGTGTTCGTAACTCTGAACAAAATGTTATGGTTCTTTCCATAACATTTCCAAAATGTTAAGAGTTTACAGCTGATCATTGACTTAATACAGCTTTGAAACTTTACTATGCAAAAGAAAAATTTTGCTTTCCCTTGCTGCTATTAGTTTACGTTTAACACAGGACTGTACTGTGTTTGCTTTTTTTCTTCTTTTTTTTGGTCTCTGCTGCTGCCTGATTGTATACTTCAGGTTCCATATGAGATGTGTGGTTGACTGGTCAGTTCGTAACTCAGGTGTTCGTAACTCTGAGGTTCTATTGTAGTTTGGATACCTATGTTCTGCCCATCTAATCTCTCCCTTCAATTTTAGTTGGACAATGATATTCTGCTTCACTTCCTATCCTAAACTGTTATGAACCATAGTGTCACTAAGTGCTGTTAAATAGCTGATGCATTTCACCCCAGAAGTACATTTCAGTGGTGGGTAAAATTACTGCTTTGCATATACAGTTGGTAATAGTTGGGCATTTGGGGATGAAAGATGCTATTTAAACAGAAGGCATTATTACATAGAAAATGTACGGGGACAAATGTTAGAAACATTATTTATGAAGATAAGCTACTAAACTGAGGCATGTATGAAATCTGTAACATATAATTGCAGTTAAACTACATTTAAGCACATCATTTGAAATCACAGCTGTCCTTTAAATATACATGGTAACTTAAAATCTCAGCCAACCTCAATAGTAACATATTTAACTGGTGTTTGATAATTGTCATTGCTTGATTATTATGTCCATAGTAACTTAAAATCTCAGCCAATCTCAATAGTAACATATTTAACTGGTGTTTTATAATTGTCATTACTTGATTATTATATCCTTAGTAAAATGATTCTGAGAAGCAATCATTGGCATTTGATGGCTGTTGGTGGTTCTATGTGAAATGAATTTAGTCTTTTCTGGTTCCAAACGGACACGTGTCCACATCACACAACACCTCAGTGGCACTAGTTGAAATCCATATGGGACATCTTGGATATTATGTTCATATCAATTATCATGGGGTTTTAAAAAGAATATTAATTATTCATGCACAAGGCAATAGCCCCACTGTAAACTGAAAAATTTAGATATATTCATTTGAAACTAAAGGGGAAAGTTTATATAACAGAATGTCGTTATCCCAGCTGAAATTTAGCTGCTCCCATTTACAAGATTAACTTTTAATTCAGATTAATTTTCCTATGTGTCCCTGTGTAGACAAGCCTCAACAGTGTACAAAGGGTGTTTTTATGGGGTTAACTGGGGGAACTAACCCCATTGTAAAGGCTAGCCTGGATATTCCTGAAACATGCAAGTGACAAATGTTTGTGGTTTACCCCTGGGATTAGTTTATGTACATCACTTACTTCCACCCTTACCTCCTCCCCCCTTCTTGCTATCAGGGAGGATTGATTTAAATCAAAGCAATTTAAATCACCAATTTTAATTGTGATTTCCATCAGCAAGCAGGAAACCTTGATTTAAATAATTGATTTTAATTGTTTTGCATTTGTACTTTTAGCTATTTTCCTAAAGAAAGGTGGATTCTCATTGGTTGGTAGCTATTAAAAATATTGATTTGCAACTAAATATAGTCTTTACACTAAATTTGGTGCTTCTTTTTGCTAACCAGGAGAATATACACATTTATTTAAATAATTCTATAGCTTAACATATATTTATTCAAATTCTTAATTTTTACATTATTATTATGTTAGAAAATGGTGAATGATGCATTTCTTATTGACAAGATGATTAATTTTGTATTTGTGTCAAGCTCTATTTGGATGGACATTCAAATTCCTTAAAAAATGCACAAAAACAGCATTTTAAAATTTTATTATTAAATAAAACTAAAAGTGCTGGATACATAAGAAAAAAGTTTATCAAAGAGTTTATTAAAACAAGTTTTGCATTTAAAAGTAACTGATTTACTGAACAAAGGAAGTTATTGAATTGAACTGATTGTTTCTGGTCCCCATGTCCTTCAAGATTTTAGAAATAGAAGATCTCATAGTCTCTCACACCTAGTTTTTATTCATAGAAAGGAAGAGGAAAACAAGCTTTCCTGCCTTTTCAACTCCCAATTAGTTTCTTAACTGTGATTGAACTAGTCATTGAATTGAACTAGTTGAATAAACTGAAATGAAGAAAATATTCTCTCTGCACCTGCAGAAGCGGCTACTGCTGTCAAAAGCTGCTTTAGCACTTCACTAAAATATAGTTGCAAGTGCTTAGCCAGTGACTTCCACCAGGTCAGTGGCTTGAGTTTCTTTAAAGCTTCAACAGCAAACATGTACTGCTTAATATTTTTTGTATTTAATTTAAATGATTTTAATGGATTATAATAAGTTGAGATCTTATCATAGGTTGTCAATTTAAAATTAAATTTGAAATATGTGTATTTTAAAAAATAAACTTTTATTTAATTTAAATAAAAAAATCTGATTTAAAAGTTTTGAATTTTTTTTTCCTTTTTGTTCTTTTATTTTTAATCCACCTTGCTTGCTGTTAGTTCTTATGGAGCTTTACCTGTCTTGTCTGAGCAGATGTAAGCTTTTCATATACATCTTTTATATGGTACCTTGTCCAATGTGGGTCTCCTGCTTTCCTTGGACTTTGAAACATCTGGCTGTGGTAGCCAACAAATACACTATATTTTCTCCTTAAAAAAAAAATTGTTTTAAGTGAACTTAATGCTGGCAAAAGAAATTTTATTGACGACTTTTGACACCAAAGTTCTCTTTTTCTCACTGAATAGGTACAGCACAAGCAGCCGCTGTGCAGAGTTCCTCACCAATGTGTCTTTACCCTGATCTGCCGGGAGAGGTTGGGTGGAGTATCTCTGACATTTTCAAACCGTATGCCTCTGGAGACTTGCTAACAAGGGTGTCCGTTAGGATATGTGACAGGAAAACAACTCCGGGCTTGTCTACACAGGGAATGTATTCTGGAATAAAATAGGATGTGAATTTAAAAAGCAATGGCTCCCGATGTGGATACTTAGAAAGAAGCATGCCTTTTACTGATTTAGCTTAATCCATAAAGTGGATTCTGGTCAATTTCCCTGTATAGGCAAACCTTAAGACCACAATTGAGTTCTTATATATGCCACTGAACAGCTGTCAGATACATGAGACTGTGTTGCAGCTGACTTGGCCAGATTTGAATTTTTGACCTACAATACAAGTGAATTATAGCTGTTTGTTGTGCAGTGTGCAGGCCGGCTCCAGGCACCAGCCCACCAAGCATGTGCTTGGGGCGGCGCCTGGAGGGGGGCGGCGCGGCGGGGTGCTCCGGCCCGAGAGCGGGGCCGCGACTGGGCTCGCCGCCCTCCCCGCAGCGCTCCGGCCGCCGGGGAGCGCGGAGCCGCACTGGGCTCGCCGCCCTCCCCCCGGCGCTCCGGCCGGTCGGAGAGAGCGGAGGGCCCCGGCCGGGCTCGCTGCCCTGCTCCCGGTGCTCTGGCCGCCGGGGAGAGCGGAGAGGCCCGGCCAGGCTCTCCGCCCTCCCGGCGCTCTGGCCGCCGGGGAGAGCGGAGCCGCGGTGGGCTCGCCGGCCTCCCCCCGGCGCTCCGGCCGGTCGGGGATTGCGGGCCCGCGGCCGGGCTCGGCGCCCTTCCCTGCCGCGCTGGGGGGGGGGGGGGGGGGCGGCGAGTGGCTTTTTTTCCTAGGGTGGCAAAAAAGCCAGAGCCAGCCCTGGCAGTGTGAGCTTGTCTGAATTGGGTTGAGCAGATGGTGGTTACACAATTTGCCATCATAATTTAGTCTGATTGTTTTCTCCCCTCTCTTTCCCAGCAGCCCCCCACCCAAGCCTGACTAATTGGCCTGCCTCGCTCAGGCCCCACGCCAACTCTCAGTAGTAATGTAGTACACTCTGAGCAGTTCGTCTACAGTGCTAGTAAGAGAAGAGAAGAAACGCTCTTTCCAGCTAGGCTAATGAAACTAGGTCATTTGGACAATTTAAAAATCAATTTCATTTATGCATTCCCTTATTGATTCTACATACTGGCAAAGAATTTCTCCTTCTGCCTGTGCTGTTGTCTGGACACATAACCTGTTTATAGATGTTTAAGGCCTTAAGGGACCATTATGATAATTTTATCTGCCCTCCTGCATAACACAGGCCAAAGAACTTCATCCAATCATTTCTACATCAAGCCAATAACTTCTGTTTGAGCTACAGCATCATTTTTAGAAAGATATCCCGTCTTGATTTAAAGGCTTCAAATAATGGAGAATCCACCAGATCCCTAAGTAAGTTTTTCAGTGCTTAATTAATCTCACTATTAAAAATTTCCACTTTCTTTTTAGTCCAAATTTGTCTAGTTTAGGCTTCCAACCATTGGATTTAATTATACCTTTTTCTATTACATTAAAGAACTGTTTGTTATCAGAAATCTCTCCCTCATGTAGGTACTTGGAGACTGTGATCAAGTCACCTCTCTGAACCTTCTTTGGGGTAAGTTAGATGGATTGAGCTGCTTTAGTCTCTCATGGCTAGGCAAATTTCCCAGCTCTTCAATCATTCTTGTAGTTCTTTTCTCAACCCTTTCCTTCTTATTTTGTTGTCTCTTCTTTTTACCCATCTGTCCCATCCCACCAGGATCTTGTAGTTCTTATTTATGATCATATTTAGATTTCAAGCTGCATGGGAATGGAACCTTGTCTTACTTTTTAAACTCCATGCATACACCTATGGCCATATAATTCCAAGGGAAGAGATCATTGCAGTCATCTACTTTGACCTTCTGTACAAGCCATAGAATCATCCCCAAATAATTTCTAGAGCAGTTCTTATAGAAAAAACATCCAGTCTCGATTGAAAAATAGTCATTGATGGAGAGTCCATCCTGACCCCTGGTAAATTGTTCCGGTGGTTAATTATACTCACTTAAAAAATTTATGCTTTATTTCCTGTCTGAATGTGTCTAGCATCAGCTTCCAGCCATTGGATTGTGTTCTCAGATAGACTGACAAGTCCATTATTAAATATTTCTTCCCCATGCAGATACTTACGGACTGTAATCAAGGCATCCCTTTACCTTCTCTTTGGCCTGGTCTACACTGGGGGGGGGAGGGAGGGATCGACCTAAGATATGCAACTTCAGCTACGAGAATAGTGTAGCTGAAGTCGACGTATCTTAGTTCGACTTACCTCACGTCCTCACGGCACGGGATCGACTGCCGCCGCTCCCCCGTCGACTCCGCTTCCGCCTCTCACCGCGGTGGAGTTCCGGAGTCGACGGCAGAGCGATTGGGGATTGATTTATTGCGTCTACACTAGACGCAATAAATCGATCCCCAATAGAGTGAAGACGTACCCTTTGTTAAGCTTAATAGATACACTCAATGCACGTTTTCTAATCCTTTCATCATTCTTGTAGCTCTTGTCTGAACCCTCTCCAATTTATCAACATCCTTTTTGTATTGTGGGCACCAGAAGTGGACACAGTGTTCCAGCAGTGGTCACACCAGTGCCAAATACAGAAGTAAAATAACCTCTTTACTCCTATGTGCGATTCCCCTGTTTATGCATCCCAGGATCACATTAGCTTGTTTGGCCACAGCATCACACTGGGAGATCATGTTTGCTCATTATCCACCACGACTCCCAAATCTTTTTCAGAGTTAGTGCTACCCAGGATAGAGTCCATTAACCTGTAAGTGTGGCCTAAATTATTTGTTCTTAGATGTATACATTTACATTTAGCCATATTAAAATGCATATTATTTGCTTGCGCTCAGTTTATCAAGTAATCCAGATTGCTCTGTTCAATGACCTTGCCTCTTCGTTATTTATTGCTCCCCCAATTTTTGTGTCATCTGAAAACTTGATCATTGACGATTTTATGTTTTGTTCTAGGTAATTGATGAAAATGTTAAATAGCGTAGGGCCAACAACCTTGTGAGACTCCACTGGAAATACACCATCTTGATGACGATTCCCCATTTACATTTACGCTTTGAGACCTGTCTGTTAACCGATCTGTAATCCATTTAATCTGTGCCAATTTTATATCATGTTAGTTTTTTAATCAAAATGTCATGCTGTACCAAGTCAAACGCCCTACAGAAGTCTATTATATCAACACTGTAGCCTTTATCAACCAAACTTGTGATCTCATTAAAAAAAAAAATTAGTTTGACAGGATCTGTTTTTCATAAACCCATGTTGATTTGCATTAATTACATTACCCTCCTTTAATTCTTTATGAACTGAGTCCCATAGCAGCCACGCCATTATCTTGCCTGGGATCGATGTCAGACTGACAGGCCTATAATTACATAGGTCATGTGGTGGTAAGAACCATGTCTTTGCTACTTAAGGTTCCAGTCCTGCTACTATTAAAGGGGGAGGGATAGCTCCGTGGTTTGAGCATTGGCCTGCTAAACCCAGGGTTGTGAGTTCAATGCTTGAAGAGGCCATTTAGGGAACTGGAGTAAAAAATCTGTCTGGGGATTGGCCCTGCTTTGAGCAGGGGGTTGAACTAGATGACCTCCTGAGGTCCCTTCCAATTCTGTGATCTATGAAGTCCATGACAAAACTCCCACTGGCTGGAGTGAGAGAAAGAATAACTTTATCTGCTTCTGTTATGTAAACTTCACTTGAAGTCACTGGGTCAGGTTCTGTTCTCTGTTAGACCAATGTATGTCTGTCTGAAATGTCCACAAGAATAGGCTCTTGGGGAAGTGTCCTAGAGTTAGTTGAAATGTTTTTGATGGAACAGGTATCCATTGGAAAAGGCTGTGTCTTTGAAATTGAAATTTTTGCGGGAGAGTGTTGATTTCAATAAAATTTTTGATGGTAAAATTTTTTAACTTATTTGAAATTGAAATGGGAGTATTTCATTTCAGCTTCCTTGTTTCAATTTATTTTTTAAAATGTAATTTTAACATTTCTGTATTTACATTTTGACATCAGAACAAAACATTTCTGTCAGGGTTTTTTTCATGTTTTCTAACTGAAATATTTTTGGAATTTTCATACTGCACATTTTGACTTTTCGTACCAATTCGGCTTGAAGTTTTTTCGAAATGTCAGAATTTCCCATGGGAAGGAATTTCTGTTTTCCCACCAGCTATAATTTGTCCATAAATGACTATGATTTTCAATATGGGAGTAAAAGGTAGGAGCAGTTGACTTCTTAAGCCACAGTGTGATGGGGTGTACAAACCCCACACTGAGCAACGAAGGCTTAAGGGCTCATTTTGGGCTCAGCTAGCTCCGCCCCGCCATACCTGCAGCAAATGCTCCATCTGCTGGAGGAATTAAAAGGCAGCGAATTAGCTCAGTTGGTGAGCAGTGCTGAAGGTGAGCAGACCTGCAGCCCACAGCTCCAGCAGAGCAGAGTGAAACCTAAAGGCTCTGATGCAGTTGCCCAAAGGGGCCCTCCGTGAGGGAAGGGAGGACCTTCCGCAGAGACAAGGAGAGAGGAAAGTATCCTGTGGCCCTGGACAGTGGTGACTCCCTTTTTCTTGTCTTTGATTTGGATTTTCCCACCAGGTGAATGCCTTGGACTGAGGTGACCCCAGGTGGGGGAGACGAGAGGAAGAGGCCCAAGGAGGAAGGGTCTTGGTTGCCAGGTTATTGGTAGCCCAAAGGGCCCTGGGTCAGAGCCCGGTGGAGTGGGAGGGCCTGGGCTCCCCTCCCCACAACCCCCTTGGCAGTCTGGGGTTGTGGCCATGACCACTAGGCCACGCTTCCCAACCAGACCCTGAGTGGACACAATTACACACAGGCAGTCGGAGCCCAATTCTCATCTCACCCTGGTGTGAACTGGGAGTAATTCCATTTTCTTCAATAGATCTACTCCCGATTTACAATGGTTTTAAGTGAGATCAGAACCAGGCCTCCGTCTTTATAAAGAAACACTGATAATTAATCAACTTTTTTTACAGTTGTGCCCAAAGACCCCATTCAGGATTGGGGTCCCATTCTGCTGGGTGCTGTGCAAACAAAGGCATGTAGTCCCTTCCCTAGGGAGTACACAGGAGAAGAAAGTGAAGTGGTGGAGGATGTGGGGCCATAACTTAGTACTCTGCTGCCTGGCTTGTCTGGTTTATTTGTTACAATTTACATGCCCCTATTCCAAGGCAGATTGAATGTGATATAGTGATGCAGTTATGAAGTGTACTTTCTATTATCCAATTAAACAACTAGCTAAATGTGAGTAGCAGCACGTAGGCACAGAGGACAGTAGGCTGGTCCAGACTAGACATGTTCCTTATTTCTCCTGCACTTGCAGAAAGTGGTTTAGGGTTAGTTCAAAGACTGCTTTGAAGACTGGTTTTTGTATAACAGTTTAATTTCATTTTAGGCCCATAAATGCATCACGTTTGTTTCCTTTCGAGTTGTCACATGGCAGCTGTTCTGTTATGAAAATGTTCTGAAAAATCTGGTTTAGCTCACATTTACACTACCAGGATGGAAGGGCAGACCTCTCAAATAAGTCTCTCCAACGTTGGGACTGCCAATAATAGTAGACCCTGTCTATGCTAGCAGCATAATTATATTTAAAAGTGCTTACCTGTTGTAATCGTTAAACCCCATTTTAAAATCTGTTATTAAAAGATTAGCTATTTAAAATGGTTAAAACTCAGTTTAGACCCAAGGGCGTTTCAACACTGGGAAACTATCATATAGTAACACGGAACTCTGACATGTAGCAGACAGGGGTGGCTCTATGTATTTTGCCGCCCCAAGCACAGCAGGCAGGTGGCTTTCGGTGGCATGCCTGCGAGAGGTCCACCGGTCCCACGCCTTTGGCGTACCCGCCACCGAATTGCCGCCGAAGCCACGGGACCGGTGGACCTCCTGCAGGCATGCCACTGAAGGCAGCCTGACTGCCACCCTCACAGCGACTGGCAGGCTGTCCTCCATGGCTTGCCGCCCCAGGCACGTGCTTGGTGACTGGAGCCGCCCCTGGTAGCAGAAGCATGATCTCAAAAAGCTATATCATAATATGGAAGAAAATGTAGTGTAAACAGGGTCAGGAATCTTGCAAAGACCAGAGTACAGTAATTGGAACAAACAATTCAGTACTCAGAAAAAGTAAACCTCATGAATGCTCCAGAAGTCTTGCTTTCCTTACTGAGAAGGAAAAAAAGGTGGTACAATAAAGTTGGCCCAGGAACAAATGGGTATAAACTGTCCATGAATAAATTTAGGCTGAAAATTCAAAGAAGGTTTCTAATCATTAGAGAAGAGAGGTTCTGGAACAGCTTTCTAATGGGAGTAATGGGGACAAAGTGACTAGTGATTTTTGAGAGTCTCTCTTTTTGGGTGTCCAGTCTAGCATCTTAAAAGGGACTGCGTGCTGAGCACCCACCCCTCTGAAAATCAAGTGCCGTCAAGATGTCTCAGTGTGAGCATACAAAAATCACTAGTCTCTTTTTTTTAAAATATTGCCCTGTATTCCTGAAGATGACATTGTAAAGAGGAGGACAGCTTGAAATAGTGTGTTCCCAACCAAGTACTTTCTATAGAAAGGCTTGGTTGAGAATGTTAATCAGGACTTTTTATAAATTGAGGAGACTTTGCTTCCTCCCAAGTTTTCAAAACAAGCTTTCCAAAAACAGGGACTGTGCTTCATTCAAGTGTATTTTTTTTCTTTTTAAACTCGAAGTTGGCCCAGGGGGAAAAACAAACAAACAAAACCTCCCCAACCTTCTCTGTAGGACAAACCCTCATGGTTGCAATGGAAAAATGAGGTGGGTCAGACTGGCTAAACAGGAAGGGGAAATAAAAAGAACCTTACACAAGGGAAACTCTCTAATCTAAGTTTAAAAAAGAGTCCTCCTATGAAATAACTTTTATTTAAGCATTATACTTTGGTTGACATTTACATCTGTCTAATCTTACTGTATTTCTTGTGGACATGTCATCTGATCTGTAGTAATGCATTCACCCTGTAGTTTCGGGCTTGATGTAAGAATTAGTAATTGAAATTATATGGTCCTGTGTTAAGGAGGTGAGTCTTAACATCTTAAATGTACACTTAAGGGTTTTGGAGCCCTTTACAAATATGAATGAAAACACCCTTTTGACGTAGCTAAATATTATCCCTTTATTACGCACGAGGAAACTAAAGTGTAGAAAGTATAAAGTGTGACATGCTGAATGCAATCAACTCTCCTCAAAATACATGGCAATTGAGGGTACTTACTAGTTCATGGTTAGAATTTTATGTTTATTATCCCCGATCACACAGGAAATCTGTGGCAGGGCCAGGACTAAAACACAAGTCATCTGATGCCTAGTCCTCTGTGTAAGCCACATGACCATTCTCCCTGCCCTTAAAACTTCCCCTATTTCTTAAAATGTCACTTTCCTTCTTAGCTTATGCTTAACTTTTCTCTTTCTGCATAATTATTTACTTCTGGAAGGTGGTTTGGGATACAGTTTATTAAAGATGTGTAACACAAGATAAAGTTCCATTTGTTTAAAATGCAGTATATATTGGTAATCATTAAGAAATGTCACTCTGATTTAACCAATGTCACTCTAATTAAGCCATGGTGGGGGAAACTGAAAGCCGTATTGTACAGATAAATAATCCACGGTTTATGTACATCCTAGTGTACATAAGGCTGGGATCCAATGATCTCAATCCAAGAGCTCAGCTGGAGCAGTTTTACTGTCACCAGAGCCCCAAGATAGAATTTCAGCCGTATGCTCTGTTTTGGTGTAGGTAGTAATATGGAAACAAAGAACTGTCTGTTGTCACCATGCATTACTAGTGCATTTCTATCTCTTCTCCTCCCTCATTTCACCAGCTAGGTCTTCTCTTTGCTCTGGGTCCAGGCACTAGTAATCATGAGGGCAGTGGAGAATGGCTTCTGGAGTTACAGCGGGGATAAATTTGGCTCCTTCAGGATAAGATGATTTTTCTTCATGGTAACATAGTGATGATTTGTCTTATTTCCTACAGCTGTCACCAAACAGTTAAAAGTTAGACATCAGCTAGCTAAAAGCTTCTACGTGCCTTTGCCACAGAACCATCTGTAAGATAAAAGGATGTGCATTTCATATTAAAAAACACACCCTTTGATCAGCACCGGGGAGATGCCTTAATCTTCAATAAGAGGCTCCTCGATTGAAACTTCATGAAGAAATTGGGAAGGAATCTAGTCATGGGTGTATCATAAATCTCAGAAGCCCATCCATCAGTGTTACCAGAGAATTTAGGTCTGGTTTACACTAAAGTGTTAGGTTGACCCAGCAATGTCATTCAGAGGTGGGAAAAACCCATCCCCCTGAGTGATATAGTAAAGCCCACCTAACCCCGGGTGTAGACCGTGCTAGGTCAATGGAAGAATTCTTCTGTCAACGTAGCTACTGCCTCTTGGGGAGGTGGATGACCTATACTGACAGGAGGACCCCTCCCATTGATTTAGTTGGGTTTGGTCCTGCTTTGAGCAGGGGGTTGGACTAGATGACCTCCTGAGGTCTCTTCCAACCCTAATCTTCTATGATTCTATGGTGTTGGTAGTGTCTACACTGAAGCATTGCAGTGCTGCAGCTGTAGCGTTTCAAGTGTGGACAGGTCCTTTCAGGAAGTCTCTTCCCATCCCACCCCACCCTTCTTCAACAAATTGACCTTGTACTGTATGTTCTTCCTCTACACACTACCTTTGTGACACTCGCTGCAGCAAGAACTGCTTTGGATTAATGATAATTTTCCTCTGTAAGAAAATAACAGACTTTTGAAATAACATCTGCTTTGTGTCTGTTTCTAGTTAATTATATTTATCAGGCCTCCCTTCCTGCCTTACACCTGGAATTTTAAAGCGAGGTGTGGAGTGTTAAGGTTTATGTTGTAGGTGTTGCATAATCCTTACGTTAGTCTCTTGCGTGGGGCTAGTGAGAATTTAGGATTCTGCTGCTTCCTCTCATGACAGTACTTGATGGGCAATTAGAATTCTAGAAGAAGTCAGGCAAGGGAGCCCTTCTCAATCCGTATCCACCCAAATGGGTCAAATTCTGCACTGATTGACTTCAGCAGAAATAGGCTAGGTGTGAATGATATTGCTGTGGGGGGTGAATCATTGTAGAATTTGGCCATGTATATCTTTGGTTAGAAGCCAGGGCTTCCATTACATTTAATTATTTTTTCCTGTGGTTTGCAAGGGAAAGGTGTGGTTACTGCTTAAGGGTGGTTTTCAATCAAAGACTCAGAATGTGTGCGGCTTTCAAATATAGCATACATGATGCTGTTTAGAGAACTGCTGCTACTTCATGGCAGTCTGTAATGTCTAGATTCTAAGAAGTGGTTCTTTTGATGTAGTGTCCTTAATGCAGCGTGTCCTGAATAGGTGGTCCTGCCTATGCTGTAGTAGACACAAGAAAATAACAGAACACCACTAGCTGTCACCTTCAGCCCCCAACTAAAACCTCTCCAGCGCATCATCAGAGATCTACAACCTATCCTGAACAGCATCCAATACAGTGAACATAGCTTCCTTCAGTGAACATAGCTTCCTTAACTGACTCACCTCCCTTTACATTGGTGAGTTGTACTCAGAACTCAGGCATTGCTCCTTCGCTTACTGTAACTCGTTTACAAAACAGTCAAAATCCCAAAGCATTCAGAAGTGTAATGCGAATATGGGCATCGTCATTTATTTGATGCAGACCCCAGTTTGCTCAGCGCTGTATAAACATTATAACTGAGGTCAGGAATCTGATTTTAAGACTGATCTTATTGAGTTAACAGGAGAGAGAACAAGAGTAAGGGTAATACGATCATGTGGTTACGTGGGCTGGGTAGTGCACAGCTGTTCCCTGGCTGTGCTACTGATACAATCACCTAAGGGAACCTAGCTGCAGCACTGGTCCAGTTTATATCAAAACATGGTTCCAGTTTCTAGTGTAGACTGACCCTCCACCCACTCTCATATCCCCACTTGGTTTATTCTCCAATTTACATAAGTTGTCTCATGGACCAAATCCCCTCCTGTTTGCAATTCCCAGGCGTTTTTCCCTTCTGTTCATGATCTCATACCATCTCCATGACAACTACAGCACTTAGCTTATCTGCCTACTTTACTGTTCCAGGGATTTCCTGTATTCTTTTAACGTGTCTTAGGGCTGGTCTACACTGGGGGGGTGGGGGGATCGATCTAAGATACGCAACTTCAGCTATGCTATTCGCGTAGCTGAAGTCGAAGTATCTTAGTTTGACTTACCTGGCCGTCCTCACGGCGGCAAGTCAACCGCCGCGTTTCCCCCGTCGACTCCGCTTACTCCTCCTGCTGAGGTGGAGTACGGGCGTTGATTCGGGGATCGATTTATCGCGTCTAGACAAGACGCGATAAATCGATCCCCGATAGATCGATTACTACCCGCCGATCCGGCGGGTAGTGTAGACGTGTCCTTAGGCCTGGTCTGTACTACAGAGTTAGGTTGGCACAAGGCAGCTTTTGTTGACCTAACTATGGAAGTGTCTATGCTTAAATTTGGCTCCCATTGACATAAGTGCTCTGCTACACTGGCTTAATAACTCTACCTCCACGAGAGGCGTAGGGTCAATGTCGATGTCATTAGGTCGACGCAGTATCAGCGTAGACACTATGTTGCTTATGTCGACTGTTACTGGCTTTCAGAAGCCATCCTACAATGCCCCACACTGACAGTACAATCGATACAAGCGTTCCTGTTGAGGATGCGCACTGCCGACACAAGGAGCCTAGTGTAGACACGCACAAGCGATGTAATTACTGCAGTATACCAACATAAGTTAGGTTGACTTACACTTTTGTAGTGTAGACATGCGGCTAGAAATGAGGAGGAGAGTTAGCACCATGTGAGCTCACAGCAGACCCCTTGGGTCCATGGACTATAGTTTGAGGCATGCCAGCATGTAACATAGGCGTAGGAATCTGGGGCTATATCATCCTTTTCTTCTCCAGGGGTAGAGGGGGAAGCTCCCCATTTCCTGTGGCAATGGGGACACATTGGAACGGTCCAGGAGTTGGGAAGTGACACTTCTATGGCATTGTTGCTGCTGCTTCTCCCATAGGAAACCACAGGTATTGGGCTGTAGTAGGAGATGATGTAGTGGGAATGGGGGATGGCTGCTCTGTGTGTTACTGTACCCTTCCCATCTCATAGGACTCTGACCCCTCAGCATTAACTTACTTGTGTTTTCCTACTCCTTGTTGTGGATCTTTGGGGGTGAGGGGGAGCCGGGGAGATTCACTGGCAGCACTTGCTTTCCTTTCAGGAGACACGTCTATAGAAAGATGTGGGAGAAACATAATTAACAGGAAAGGCACTCAAACAATAAAGTCATTCAGAGTGAGTTGGGCTTTAAACTAGGCTTGATGGGGACAGGAGGCTAAAGCCCATGGGTAAGACCAAAACATGGAGACCCGGGGGAAGGGTCAGAATTTGGGGTGAACATGGGCAATCATAGTAGGGACAAAGGAGAGACAAAAGGGAATATAGAGGGGAAATCCAATGAACATCTTATGCATCCGAAGAAGTGGGCTGTAGCCCACGAAAGCTTATGCTCAAATAAATTTGTTAGTCTCTAAGGTGCCACAAGTACTCCTGTTCTTTTTGCGGATACAGACTAACACAGCTGCTACTCTAAAACCCATGTCTGTGTCCTAATGCAAGAAGTATGGGGAGTAAACAGGAAGAACTAGAAATACTAGGGAACAATCATAATTACAACATAATGGGCTTCACAGAAACTTGGTGGGATAATTCACCTGACTGGAATATTGGTATAGAAGGATACAGCTTGTTCAAGGAAGACAGGCAGGGGAAAAAAGGGAAGAGGTGTTGTCTTGTATGTCATAGATGTTTACACTTGCACTGAGGTTGAGACAGAAGTGGGAGGCAGACCTATTGACTGTCTCTGGGTAAGAATAAAAGGGGTAAAAAACAAGGGTGATGTCATGGTAGAACACCTAACCAGAAAGAAGAGCTGCAAGGGAGGTTTAGATTGGACATTAGGAAAAACTTCCTGACTGTAAGGGTATGCGCCGGGTAGTGATCGATCTATCGGGGATCGATTTATCGCGTCAGACACGATAAATCGATCCCCGATCGCTCTGCTGTCGACTCCGGAACTCCACCACGGCGAGAGGCGGGAGCGGCGGCCGTCGATCCCGCACCGCGAGGACGTGACGTTAGTGATTCTAAGTCTATCTAAGATACGTCGACTTCAGTTGTGCTATTCTTGTAGCTGAAGTTGCGTATCTTAGATCGACGCCCCCCCCCCCAGTGTAGACCGGGCCTAAGGGTAGTTAAGCATGGAAACAAATTGGCTAGGGAGGTGGTGGAATCTCCATCACTGAAGATTTTTAAGAGCAGGTTAGGCAAACACCTGTCAGGGATGGTCTAGATAATACATAGTCCTGCCTCAGTGCAGGGGACTGGACTAGATGATCTATTGAGGACCCTTCCAGTCCTACATTTCTATGATTCGGTGAACTGTACCAGGGAAAGAACACAGTGAACCCAAAGTTATACCCTTGCTGCAATTATAAAATTCTCTTTAACTGCATCCTGTTTAACACTGAATCCTCTGGCACATTACTCAATGAAGGACCACTGCATAAGTATGCTGACCTCATTAGCTGGGTGGACAGGGGAACATTTGTAACCCAGGCCACAGAGCATAGGAGAACTGTTGTCTCATTCCAAGACAAGCCAGCAACCTTTGGATGTTCAAAGAGCTAAAGGTTGCGTAAAATGGTATTGAAGCGTTGTGGAATTGAAGCTTCTGCCAGAGCTGGTTGACAGCAGCTAGTCCATCCCCAGCCAGTGCAGGAGGCCTCTGCAGTATGTTCCTCAAACCCTATTAAGTTAATTCTTAGCTCATACCTCTGGGAATCATTGCAGGATGGTCACTGACATCTGGGCATATGGATCAAGACTTCCTATCGTGGAGGAAATCCTCTAGGATTTACCTCCTTGGTTTAACTTCATCCCCACTTATCCTCAAGTTCTGCATGAAGAAAGCTGCCCCTCTGACTGAGCCCCACTCCAGGAGCTAGTAAGAGGGGTATTTAGAGAGCAGTGCAAGGTGCTCCGCTCACCCGCTGGAGCTGGCTGAGCAAGCTGTATCCGCAGCACTCCCTAGCCTCGGGAGCAAGTTGAAGAGCCAAATGTAGGCCACCCAATTACTTTTTTCTCTCTCTGAGATCAGAAGGGCTGAGAAAACACACACTGGCAGGTTTTATGAGTGTTCTAAACCGACGTGAGTCACACTCCGAGCACCTGGCATAATGTTCTTCAACTTATTTTTTTGCTATTCTGCTAGTTCGGAGCACTATATGGAAGTGCCCTTTGGCAGACAACCTGCTCAGCCCATATGTTAGTTTTTTAAAAAAAACCAAACAAACGAACAGGAAAGTCTTTAGACTGCATGCCAAGATGCTTGGGAGCTTGTTAAATATCTTCAACTTAACAAAAACTGAATTTAACAAGTTGCTTTCATGTGAATCAGCTTCAGACGAGTTCATTTTACCCCAGCGATGTTTGAATACAGTAAAACAAGTCCAATCACACGTGGTAAAAATGTGCAGTGCTTTGATGATCAAAAGCTCCATCAAGTGGCCTTTGTTTAAAAAAAGAAAAACAGTCTGGGGCAGAGAGATTTTACATTTAGCAACTTTCTGGTGATGTTTGGGAGAGCGGGGAAAGTTTGTTGGGTCAAATGCTTCTTAGCAGACACTAGAAAATTATTAGAACCATATGCTTAGTATTGAATATTGTAGCTATCGTCACCTTTCTTCTAGAGGGATCCCAAAGCACATTACAGTCTCAATAAAGGCATTGCTTCACTCAGCAGTGACCTGTGGATTGCAACACAGTAGTTCTTTTTGATACTCAGCAACATTACACAATGATATAAGGAAGCAAATGAGGAACCGTTTCTTATCCGACTGAAACTGCATGGCGTGCTCAAGTAGGGAAGAAGTAATTACTGTGACTGGGACTTGTGTAAGATGCCAGGGTTAGCCTTTCGCTTGCAAAAAGTGTCACAGAATCTGTAAAAAGCATGAAGCAATGGCAAAGTCAGGATCCCTGGTTGCTCTCTTGTGCTAAAGACAGCAAATCAGCAGCCCAGTACCCATTGCCATGCTGATTCGCAGGAAATGAATATAACTGTATCACCAGTATCCAGAGACTGCTTTGAGGTTTCTCCATGCGAGTATTAGCCATAGCCAACTCTGCTTATCTGAGAGCACCTACAGCCCAATGTCACGTGGAAGTGATCTGAAAGATTCTTAATGTAATCTTTAGTCATTAGAGATGGAATAGGACTGCAACCTCACATTCTGATTTCCTGTTTGTTACTGTACAGGTTTGTGACTGCTAGGAGGAGATCAGGGACCCGATTGAGCGCTCATATAAACAGGCGTAACTCCATTGGAGGGAAGGGGCTTTTTTACAGGAACTCTATGTTATTATTCAGTGGGATTCACTCTCCAGGACATGAGATCCCCAGCAGCGTAGGCGGAACTTGAAGGCTCCAGGTGGTGGTTGATCTGTTATACATGAATGCTGAAAAAAGTATAGATTTTTGTGAATGCGTGATGCTTTTGTGATTTTAACATCTTGTTTTGTTGCATCGGCCGCTTTAAAAATTAAATGGAAAGCGTCTGTATTCAGAATCTCTTTTTGTAAAACAATATTTGTTCATAAAATTCTCCCCAGTCTTTTTGTTGCGCATTGTGCTCTTTGTTGCTGTGTTCACCTTCCCAGCCACCCGCCTTGTTAGCTGTGCGAGTGATCTCGCTCTGACAAAGTTTGCAAGCATTTGATAAGCCTGGGAAGTGAATCATTGCAATACAATCCCACCCTCTCCCGGGACATTTTGAAGACCATGTCATCACCCATGGGAATGTTGTTATATTTAGGTTTCACTTATTCTATGGCTTGTTTTACTGATTAGTCAGATACTACACACTATCTCACTTCAACTCTAGTTGCGATGAGATTCTGCATAGCATCTGAGTAATCAGTGAAAGAATCCAAGAAAGGGTAAACTAGTGCTTACTGGCTAGTGGTAGGGCTTGCCTGAAGCCTTTCACATCTTGTTTGCATAGCTGGAGATACCTTTAAAAATGTAGGATTAGAGTATTTAGCTTTCTCTCCCTCACATTTTCCACTGATGATGATGTAGACAAGGGAAGATGATGTAGGGAAGACGATGAAGGGATGATGTAGGAAGAGACAAAGGGAATGGCTGTCTTGGATCACATTTACAAAAATATATCTTGGTTTTTTTGCCTAAGAACTTAAACATTTATGTTTATTTTTCTATGAAGTTTAAAGACTTTAAGTGCTACTCTTGATGTATTGTATTGAGGTCCTTTGTGTCTCTAGTATCTAATGTTCATTAGTATAATACTTAAAACTAGAAAAGCACTTTACAAAGATGGGTCATTGTTATACCTATTTGGTGAGTGGGGGAAACTGAGGCACAGAAGTGAAGTAGCTTGCCCAAGGTCACACAGTGTGTCAATGGCCAAACTGGGAATAGGAGCCCAGTCTGGTGCCCTATTCACTATGTTAATAGGAATTGTATGTATGCATTGAAGGAGCAGGTTCTCAGCCTGGGAGCTTCAAACACACCAGGGGATTGCAGTGCCCCTGCCTTTCTGATAATGTTAAATGGGAGTGGAGGGTGGCTAGATGGAAGTAGGGGGACTTCAGGGGTAGGGGGGGTTCTGACATGGAAAAGGGAGTCCTGGTCTAGAGAAAATGGGGATTCACTGTAGGTTGCGCTAGACGGATGGCCTTGTGCTGCTCCCCCTTTGCAGACCCTGGCACAGGGGGGAGTGCCAAGGCAGGCCTGGAGCTAGGGAGGCAGGAGTAGTGGTATGCTTGTAGCTTCAGTGCTATGAGGATTCTGGGCTGCAGAGCAAGTGACATGCAGTCCTGGTAAGGCTGCCTTTTTAGGCCCTCAGGAGTCCAGAATCTGGGCAGGACAAAGGTGGCTTAAAGCTGTCCTTGTGCCACCCTCCTTCCCCCATCTTTCTGGGCTGCATCGCTCAGGTGACACAGCACAGAATCTAGTCTGAGGTCTCCATGCTGCCTCCAAATAGGCTGGTTTTGAGGTGATGTTGGGGCGAGCTGGGCTCAGGGCCATAGGCTCTGCAAGTGTACAAATCCAGTGACCTGAAACCCATGCGCGGGGGACATGGGAGGGCAGCGGAAGCCGCTGTTCCAGCCAATAGGGGCATACGCTATGCTGTGCGCACAGCTATTCTAAGTGAAAACATGTTCATATCATCATCCTCATTATCCTTCCTTGTCTGTTTGTTTCATCCGCCTATTGTGTCTTGTCATTAAACAAGACTGTAAGGTCTTCGTGACAAGGACTGTCTTTTTGCTGCAAACTTGTGCAGCGCCTGGCACGAAGGGGCCATTTTGGGGTTAATGTAATACAAATACGATTGATTTGCATTCCCCTCTGTCCCCTCAACATCTGCTTAGCACCCCGCACAAAGCCTGATTGCTTGGCCATTGTGCGGGGAGGCTGACTTTCACCCAAGATTAAAATCTTAGGAAAGTCATCTTTTGGTTTAGAAATCAAGCCACCTTGTTTCTGCGTCTTGAGTCGTTGCTTTGGCATCTGTACTGGGAATCGAGCCAGTGATGAATGAGGCAGAACACGTCACGCAGTGCTATCAGGAGTAAAAACTTGTTTCTTTCACTTAAATAAGCGGATATGACTACAGAGAGGGAGCTGATGTGAGTAATAATACTTTGCACTTGTATGTATCACCTTTCATCTGAGGATCTCAAAGTACTTTACAAAGCGGTAAGAGTTATTAGAGTTTGGAGATGGGACACTAACTGGTGATAAGATATTTGGTGGGAAAGGCGGGAATGAAAATCCTGGAACACAATCCCTTGCTTACATGTTAGCCAGTGCTGCTTTCAAGTAAGGAGGTGCTACTTTTTATTCTCCCTGCAGCATAACAGCATTTTAATGTTTAATTATCCTCATGAAACTATCTGCAGTGTATTTATTTATTGCCCACAATGAAATGCTTAGTACAGGGGTGTGAGTATTGACAATGGAGAGTAAAGAACCACATTTGAATAAACAAAGTCTGAGGTTAAGGATGAAGATGGTGAAATGACACTCGGTGAGGTGGCGGTGTTACAATTGGAATTCAACACAAATGTGCAAGGTTGCAATAGTTAGATATGTAGGAATTTCATAACAGCAGCAGACCCTTGTTTCAGATTGATGTGGCATACTTGAGTTTTTTGTATTCCTTATTCTGCCTGCAGTGAAATGGTGCTGGTACTTAACCTGCGCTGGTGTAAACAGTAGTGCTGAAAAGCATCGTGAATGGTCTCAAGAATTTGGCTGCCAGCCTGGGAAAGGGGCAGGGGAGGGGGGGAATCAGGATGTTATTTCAGTTGGGCAAGTTTAGTTTTGAGAGCACTGACATCATGTTTCAGAGCAACAGGCAGTGATGCTTCATGCACTTGCTGTTAGAGGACTAATTAGAGTGTACAAGAGGGAGAAATTACAAAATGCTTGTTTATTGTTCCGGGAGACAGGATGACTGCAATTAAGATGCTGGAGGTACTGGCGATAGGCAGTGTTGCAGCAAACAGTACAATCCTCCTGCCACTCTGCCTGCTACTTCAGGCGTATTTTTTATCTGTTTAAAAGCACACACTGTTCTGTGCCAGGCAGTGTATACCCAACGGACAGCCTGAATTTCCAGAAAGGAGGGGGCATGCAAGGAAGTAACTGTTGGCAGCCTGAAGATGTTTATTATCCTTCCAAACACTTCCTTGCCCTTACTTGGTTAAAAGAAAAGAAAAGAAAAAAGAAAAGAAAAATGTACATTAGAGAAGATAATTGAATACTTTCTCACTGCAGTTAATTAGATAAAGGTTTTTTTTTATTTTATTATATATGGAGATATCCTATCTCCTAGAACTGGAAGGGACCCTGAAAGGTCATCAAGTCCAGCCCCCTGCCTTCACTAGCAGGACCAAATACTGATTTTTGCCCCAGATCCCTAAGTGGCCCCCTCAAGGATTGAACTCACAACCCTGGTTTTAGCAGGCCAATGCTCAAACCACTGACCTATCCCTCCCCCCGAAGATTACTCATTAGAGCCTGGCTTGTTATACGTTTGCTTGATTCGAGTAGCGCTAGGCTTCTTAATGAGATAATGGCCACACTGTGCATAATCTTTACATCTGCTAAATATGTTGCCATTCCTGCTTCTGTTGTGTGAACCTTCTGTATATGGATTCCATTAGCTCTGCTTTCAGATAACAATCTGGTTTTTTTGGCAGGGCGGGAGGAGAATAGCCTGTTGAAAAATGGATTTTCAATCCATTTATCTAAGATTGTTTTGGATTGTTTGGAGAGGAGGAAGCATGCTTCTGGGTATTGTGTAATCCTTTTTTATTCTTTAAGGGACACCGAGAACAGCACACACTCCCATGTGTGTCGGTATATTATATGGACACAAATTATAGAATCATAGAATATCAGGGTTGGAAGGGACCTCAGGAGGTCATCTAGTCCAACCCCCTACTCAATACGTATATTATTATACATACATGCACGTTTGTGTGCGTAGTTATAGATTTCCTTGCTTAAGGCCAGCAAGGGCTATTATGATTATCTAGGCTGACGTGCATAACACGGGCCAGAGAATTTCCCCCAATAATTCCTGCATCCAGACCATCACTTCTGGCTGAGCTAGAGCATATCTTTTTAGAACGACACCTTGCCGTGATTTAAAGACTTCACATGATGGTGAATCCACTGCAGCCTCAGGGGAGTTGTTCCAATGGTCAGTTACCATTGCTAGTTATTATTTAGCAACTTGGTGTCCTAATTATGGGCCAAGACCCCACTACGCGAGGTGCTGTACAAACACAGAACAAAAACAAAGAAAGAAAGCATGGTCCCTGCCCCAAAGAACTTACAATCGAAATGTAAACCAAGAGACAGCAGATGAATACAGACCGGCCGGGAAGCACAAGTAAACAGTGATACAATACAGGTCATATTCCTAGTCTGAATTTGTCTAGTTTCAGCTTTCAGCCACTGGCTATGCCTCTGCGTGCTTGGTTAAAGAATCCTCTGCTATCAGAAATCTTCACACTATGTAGGTACACCTCTACCCCGATATAATGCGACCCGATATAACGCGAATTCGGATATAACGCGGTAAAGCAGTGCTCTGGGTGGGGGGGTGGGAGGGTGTGCTCTGGTGGATCAAAGCAAGTTCGATATAACGTGGTTTCACCTATAATGCAGTAAGATTTTTTGGCTCCCAAAGACAGCGTTATATCGGGGTAGAGGTGTATTTTTGGACCAAAGCATCTCTTATGCAGTATATAAAATGTATGTGTGTGTGGTGTCTTTACTGGTATTGATGATATCTTAGATCATTAAAATTACTTAAATGTAAGGTCCTTCTTTTTGTCTTATGCGTACTGTGTTTATCTCTTGTTCTTCCGTTGGCCTGTGCAATGAAAACCGAGTTAGTCTGTTTCATTTTGCTGTTCCACACAAACCAGTGCTGGTGTCTAGGTTTCCAGGGCAGGATAACCTTTAAATCCTGTTTCATTGGAATTAAAAAATACTCTGTGCAACTGACTGTGTTAAATTTGTCCTTTTGCGCTTGAGGGAGTCTGTGGGTCAGGAGGGATCTTTTCCCCTGCTGGCTGGATATAGCTTTTGTTAATTTTAGCACCTCAACAGGCACCTTTCATAAGCGCTAAAACGTTCATTGGAGAATAGTGTCTAAAAAACCAAATCCACACAAATGAGCCTGGGAATAGTATGTGGACACACAACTCAGAATGTGTCCCATTTGTCCATGATTACAGCACGGTAGTATGCAGGTACTTCAGCATGCAGCTCCTACCGTGTTTCCCCAAAAATAAGACAGTGTCTTATATTAATTTTTGCTCCCAAAGATGCGCTAGGTCTTATTTTCAGGGGAGGTCTTATTTTTCCTGGAGCTTCGGGGCCTTATATTCCGGGGTGGCCTTATTATCGGGGAGGTCTTATTTTCGGGGGATGTCTTATATTACAGCGAGAGGCAAAACTGGAAGTAGGTCTTATTTTCGGGGGATGTCTTATTTTCGGGGAAACAGGGTACCTGTGGCTAGTGCCTATTCTACAGTCTACTTTAGGTGAGTTAAGGACATTGTGCCAGCGTTGGCTCAGAATTGCCTTGTTTGCTTTTTTAATTTTGTTTGACCCTTGGCGATATTCCTGCCAAGTTCGCTTACTGTTTTACTATTCTCTCTGACGCCCGCTCCCCTCAGGGTCCTAGAGAAACAAGGCCTTATCAGGAGAGTGCCACATTCCAAGAAAACAGTGAGGAGGCAGCTATGGACTACCTTCATCCTCTGGGCTCAGTGCTGGAATATAATTGACTCACTTGTGTACTGCAGGATTTTGCTGGCAGAAGTCTGATAAGATGAGAGGAAGTTTATAAAATGGATAGATCTGTAGGCTTGTTCTGGACTGTACCTGTGGCTGCTGAATTTGGACCATCGTCTGTCTCCTCCATGTCTGATCCCTGCGTACTACACAGAGGTGGAGAAGTTCAGTTAATATGTGCAAAGTGCTTTGAGATCCTCAAATGAATGGTACCTCAGAAGTGAAAAGCAGTGTGGTTGTTTTGTGATCATTAGTGCATTTAGTCACATTTCTTAACAATGCAATAATCAAATAGCCCTCTAATGAGCAAACCCTAGATTCTCCTCCCCACCCCCACTTTTGGTTCAGCTATTGGTTTGATAGCCGGTCTTCCTGCTTTGAGCTAAGTCCCATTTACCTAGTATCGTATTTATATGATCTAAAGCTTATGCCTTGTGGTTGCCACAGAAGCAGAATAAAGTTACGTTACTTCTTTGAACAGCTAGTTGTCACAGGGTGTGTGTTTTTGCTCTACCACAAAATTGCCACATCAGTAGGTTATATAAAGAGACAGGAGGTCAGAAATCCTATGAATTTGCTGGAAATGGTTACATAGTTACAATGTAGAGGGTGGAGACTTCAGTAGGCTCAATGATTGATGCTCCAGAGTCAAGACCAGAAACTCTTACATCCTTCTTTGCCCTTTCTGTGGTTCCCATTTGAAAGGACTTGTTCTAGTTCATAGGTTGACTTTCTTTTCTGCTAGTCATATATCTAGAGACTCCCCAAATTTGCTTCTGTGCTGAGAGAAGGAATCCTCCTGAAGGGTGAAGAGTTGTTGGTTTAGTTTCTTGAACCTGTTTGTTTGCTTTTCCTTAGATTCCTTAGAAAGAGAGCTTGGACGGCATGCAAAGTTGTGAAACATCTTCAGACAGCACTGATGATCCTCTTAGTAGTGGCCTACGGAGAAAACGACAGCCTCGAATAGTAGTTATTGGTGCTGGCCTTGCGGGCCTGTCAGCTACAAAATCTCTCCTGGAAAACGGTTTCACGGATGTAACAATCCTTGAGGCGTCTGACCGAATTGGAGGCAGAGTGCAAAGCGTCAAACTTGGTAAGGAAAATGTTGTTGTACTGTTGTATCGGACTCTCTCATCTCGCGCTTCTGGCAAGGGTTCGTATTATTACGAGGGTTAATTAGTTAGATATCCTCTTAAAGCCATTTCCTGGTCATTTGCACCTGCAAATGGATATTTTAGCCTGCAATTACCAGGCTTCTGGGTGCAATGGGTTATTGTGCATGTGAGGGGCACAGAGCTTCCCAAGCACTCAGAGCTTTAGATGAAAGGCTCTGCAGAAGTGTAAAGTATTATTGTGAAGTGAAGGTGTTGGTGATCATTTGGCTTTATAAAGAGAGTTCAGCGTGGCTGAGGGTGGGGAAGAGTATTTTTCTCCAGTAACTTGAGTGTATGAACTAGGAAGATTTCTTCTGTGGCATCCAATCTTTGCTCTTGGCTAAGAACATTCAGTAATCTGCTGACCACAGAACGTAGGTATCTTGGGGTACATACACTGCAGCGGGGAATGAGTTTTCCAGGCCGAGTAGACAGACATGCTACCTCTGCTTGAGCTAGCACGCTAAAAATGGTGTGGACATTGCGGCACGAGCTAGTCACCTGAGTGCAAGGCCACCTGACCCCCTGGCTCTGCACTCAGGTGGCTAGCCTGGGCTGCTGCCCAAGCCACATCATCCATGCTGCTACTTTTAGCGTGCTAGCTGGAGTAGAGCTAGTGCATGTCTGTCTACCTGGGCTGGGATGAGATTAGATTAGAATTAGTATTCCCATCCCGTTAGCTAATACATGGTAAGTAATGTGAAGTAAATGCCTAGTGAAGACAAGGCGGTGTGTAGCATTAACGTTACTCCTGGGGGAATTCTGTGCCACTGGGCATGTGCAGAATGTATGTCCCCCGCAGATTTCTTTGCTTCCCCGCAGAAAAATGACTTTCTGACAGGGAAGCAAAGGGTAGCCACAAGAGCGGTCATGTGACCCTCCCCAGCAGTATGTTTTGGGTGCCCAGGGCAGCCGGCAAAGAGGTAAATCACTGTGGGGTAGGGGGCGGGACTGGGAAAGACCCAGCTCCCTACCCTGCTCCGAGCTTAGCAGCTAGTCCTGGCTCGTCTGGGGAGGACGGGACTTGCTCTTCCCCTGCACGGCATCTGGGGCGGGGTCAGACCCACCCCCAGATTTCTCCCCCAGCTGCAAGAAGCTTTGCAAACTTCCCCCGCTTCCTGCACCCATCGCTCTTCAGCTGCAGGGGGAGGGATCCCTGTACAGAGACCTGCTCCCACATCCACCTAACCCCCATGCATCCAGACCCCTCATACCTAGACCCTCCCGTCGATCCTCACCCCCCGCATTCAGAACCCCCCCAATAAGCCCCACTCGCCCTGCACCTGGACCACTCCAATGAGCCACCGCACCGGGATCTCCACCCCACCGAGCCTCACCCTCCAATACCTGGATCCCCCACACTCCCCTGCCTAGCTCTATGCCCCCCACATAAAGACCCCCCCAGCTGAGCCCCAACCACCTTCACCTGGACCCCCCTGCAAAGTCCCATTACCACTGCACCCAGAACCCCCCCAACAAGCCCCTGTGCATCCAGATCCCCCCCACACCCAGATCCCCCACTGAGCTGCCTGCACCCAGATTACCCCACACAGAACCCTCTCAACCCACACCTGGATTCCCCCACACTAAGCCCCTCCACACTTGGATCCTGCCTGCCCACACCTGGTGCAACTGGCATGGAGGGGGGTGGTGTTTCCAGGGCAGGCCCAATCCTTGTGCTGTGTCAGGGTCGGGTGCAGCCTCACTGCTGAGTCCGTTTCCCAGGGGTGGGGGTGCTGCAGGATGATCTCCCACCTTCGTGCAGCCAGTGGCCTGTGCTTCTCCAATGCCATGCTGGAGCCTCTACATTTATTTGACAAATAAAATTTGCAGAATCTTAAAATATTGTGCGCAGAATTTTTAATTTTTTGGCGCAAAATGCCTTCAGGAGTATAACGTGTATTAGTTGGTTGAGGTAAACCGTAGGCTCCAAATTGCCTGTCTTCACTAGGATTTTTCCTTGTGTTGGTTACCACGTGTTAGCTAACATGAGGTAAGAACTCCCTTTTCTTCCTAGAGAAGGAAAGACCACAGAGTAACATAGTGAACAGGGAAGGCAAAATTAGGCCCTATATTAGTACTATACAAAATATTCCACAGGGAAAATATTGGCCCCTTAATATTCAAACCTTTAACACTTCCCTCCACTCACACGCATGATCAAGGATATTTTGGACACAGCCCATGGGGAGTAAATGACACATTTCCCATTCTAATCTCTGTGCCAAGTCTCGCCAGCGTTTGAAATGCCCTATTCAGACTCCAAAGTTTAGATTTGTCAAATAGCCTTTTCATTCATTTCCCTTCTGAAAGGTCACAGGCACTCATGTTTATTTACTGTGGTGAGTTTATAGAGTAAAATACAGTAAGTGACGTAAGGCCGGGCTAAATAAAGTGAAAGACGACCAGCTAGAGGCCCAAGTTAATGAATACAGAGAACATGGTCAAAAATTAAACTAGTTAGTTGGCATTAGGGAGGTGATTCCATAAGACTGATGAGGTTTATTTACCTACTGGTAGCACAGAATGTACCTTCTTATCTAATGTAGATGCACCTGTGAGTATCCCCTTTGCTTCTGTACAAGAGCAAGGCTGGCAGATTCTGGCTCCGAGGGCCTTTCATCTCCAGATCTCCAGTCTCTTTGAAAACATTCCTCATGGTTTAAATATTCAAAGCCACATCCTTAGCTGGTATAAACTGGTTTTAGGTTTGACTTCATTGGAGTCACGCCTGTGTGTACTAGCTGGTGATCTGGCTTGCTGTATCTGAGGACATATTGTTCCTGGTGGAGGATTGTTGGTGTTGAATTCTTTGTTACTGGTCATCAGGAGGAGCCCAAGTTTTCCTCCTATTAGGACAGGTTGCAAGGCCTTTATACGCAGCCCCTTCTCCTCAATGACAAAGCTAAGGAGTGGTCTAGTGATCTCTTCCTTGGGGTATGTCTTCACTGCAGAGGTAACTCAGGGTTTTACTTTAGTGTTGCCCCAACCCCCTGTGTGTCCACACACAAAACCCTCTCATCTGAGGTTGGTAGTGCTTTAAACCTGGGCTAGCTGGCCTGACTGGAGGTGTAGGCTAGAACTTGAGTACCACTTTCACTTGAGCGGGTAGCCCGTCCACTTGACAATGAGGATGCAAGCTAAACCATTCAATTGCTGATAGTCCTCCAGTGCCTTCCCACAATTCCCCTAATGTTCTCTGAAGGACAGACAAGTTTTTCCACAAGTCCACTGGGAAAGAATCAGAGCAGCTCAGCTTCCTGCAGCACAAAGATATGCCCCCTGAAGACCTAGTGACGCACACAGGGGAGCATAGCACCAGTTAAGACACAGGCTTTGCAGTGTGTTTGCTCACACCTGGGTGAGGTTAGATCTGGGTGCTGATTACCTGAGTTATCTGCAGTGAAGACGTACCCTTGAAGATAGTTACTTAAGGTCTAAATTCAGATACACTTACTTAGTATCTGCAGTTCCAATGAGACCTCTCATAGAGTTAGTTGTAACTCAACATAGACAAGTTTTTCAGAATTTCACTCAGGGCAATAACAAAGAAGAGATGAAGTGTTCTGCTTTAGTTATACACCTCTACCCCGATATAACGCAACCCGATATAACACGAATTCGGATATAACACGGTAAAGCAGCGCTCCGTGGGGGGCGGGGCTGCACACTCCGGTGGATCAAAGCAAATTCGATATAACGCGGTTTCACCTATAACGTGGTAAGATTTTTTGGCTCCCGAGAACAGCGTTTTATTGAGGTAGAGGTGTGTGTGTATATATATATAATATATACGGCCTCTGCATTGGTCTGATATATGTATTGCAACAATCATCATAACATCCAGGTGCTACATCACAGTGATGCATGAGAAATACATATTATAGCTAAATAACCATGTTAATGGGACCAGCAGACCCATTTTATGAGGACTGTATACTACTCTCTTACTAAGGGCTTGTTTACACTTACCAGGGGATCGACGCACAGCCATCGATGCATTGGTGGTCGATTTAGCGGGTCTAGTGAAGACCCACTAAATCGACCGCAGATCGCTCTCCCGTCAACTCCTGTACTCCACCGGATCGAGAAGAGTAAGGGGAATTGACGGGAGACTGTCTCCCGTCGACATCCCATAGTGTGGACCCCGCGGTAAATAGATATAAGCTACGGCGACTTGAGTTATGCTACTTACATAACTCAAATTGCGTAGCTTAGATTGACTTTATCCTGTAGTGTAGACAAGGCCTTATTCAAATGAAATTGGTATTGGAACTACTTAATTTTTCAAGCCCTGAAGGGCCCTGGAACTAAATGGAGTATCTGTGTAAAAGAATGTGATTAACTTCACAACTTTAAAGAATTTATCATGCCACTTACTCCAGGAAATAACTGGCTTATCCGCTTTGAGTAATGTCAGTTAATGGGTTTCTAAATATACAGGTGAGCTAGACTATTTTTAGTTTCCCTGTACAGTATTTAATTACATTCCTCACAACGGCTCCTATAGAACACAGGAGAAAATGGCTTTTCCTTTTTTGTTTGTGCTGTGACAGTAAAGTAAATGCTATTGGGTAAAAATAAAGAAGAATATGCTAGTATTTTGTGTTACTTTAAAAAATGCTGATAATTGAAAGAAAAAGAGCCAGATTCTATTTGGAAGTCAGTATTAATGCCAATTCACACTATTGTAACGGCGACCACAGACTGGCCTACGTGTTTTATATACTACTCCTGCTAATAATCTTGTATGCTATGGATTGCATGAAGATCCCAGGTAATAAGATCACTGTCACTCTAAACCTGAAATATTTATGAGCACTATACCGTTGACTGCTGGACTGAATCATTTCCACCAGACTGCATGATCTATGGGTATGTTCAGAAGTTGCAATGCCTTAAATATTAACACATTTAGGCCCTGATTTTGCATAGACTTGAGCACATGCTTTATGTGCCCATGTAAGTCTTTGCACATTCAGGACCTTGACGGATAACTTCCACTGGCACTTTACTTCCTTTTGAAATTGTTCTTGGCTTGGAAACCCAAATGTCTTGGGATTTGCTTTGAAATGGTGACTCATTCGTACAACTTGATAGCATCACTTCTAACAGTGAACCCACTGTAAATGTTAGCATATTTGGATGGCATTGTGATTGTATTTACATGTTAAGCACTATGTGATGGTGTAATCCAGCGGTTCTCAAACTGTGGGTCGAGACCCCAAAGTGGGTCGCGACCCCATTTTAATGGGGTCACCAGGGCTGGCATTAGACTTGCTGGGGCCTGGGACCAAAGCTGAAACCCAAGCCCCACCACCCGTGGCCAAAGCCCTAGCCCCACTGCCTGGGACCAGGTCTGAAGCTGAAGCCCTACTCCCACTGCCTGGGTCCAGGGCCGAAGCCCGAGGGCTTAAGCCCTGGGTGGTGGGGCTCAGGTTACAGGCCCCTTGCGCGGGGCTGAAGCCCTTGGGCTGCAGCTTTGGCCCCCCTACTCAGAGCAGTGGGGCTGGGCTTTGGCTTTGCCCTCCAACTCCACCTGGGACAGCCAGGCTCGGGCGAGCTCAGGCTTCGGTCCCCCGTCCTGGGGTTGTGTAGTAATTTTTGTTGTCAGAAAGGGGTTGCGGAGCAGTGACGTTTGAGAACCCCTGGTGTAATCAATTACGTGATTCTTACCTTCTTCGGTAGGAAGTTATTAAGAGTGAAAACATCTAGGCTAGTAGCTAACCTGCTAATTCCTAATAAAATATCCACATAAACTACAGGACATGCTGCATTGCATGGGGTTGACCATGATATTAAAGGGACAGTGTTGGGTCAGATTTAGTCCAAATTTGGTTTTGTACAAATGAGCTTTTACAAAACCTAACTGTAATAAGAAATAGTCCCATAAGTTAAGTTAAAATCTGTTAGAAACAGTGTTTCTTTTTAACCTAATAAACATGCCCCTGTGTTATCAGCTTAAACTTTGCAGAATTGGGCTAATACGTGAGAGTCTGAGGGCAAAACTGATTAGACCTAGACTAAAGAGAACCATGTAACTGACTAATCAGTTTGCATTGTCCAAACTGAGAAATGCAAAAAGCAAACAAACAGCATAGGTAGTGAAAAATAAATGATTTTTTTTTAATGTGACAGTGCATCTTTTTAAAGAAATCTTTCAAAGGCACAAATAATAAAATATGATCTAATTCCACCTTACGGAAATGCAGGTAGCTTGAGTCCTTTTGGTAAACAACACACACGTTTAATTGCAGAAGGCGGCTTTCCTGCATGCTAAAGTAAGCAGCCTCAGGCTGCCATTACAGGACAGTCTCAGTCTTTCCTGCATTCCTCTGCTTTAGTGGAACAGATGCCTTTTTGCCCTGTACTTGAATAACAATCACCTTCCCTCCCCTTCCCTCAGACTAAATTTGATGTTTGAAGGCTTTGGGTGGCCTACCGATGCTCTTATTCTTTCCCTACCACTTCTTCAATATTTATGTAAGTATTCATTTATATTCTGTTTGCAGTAGTACAGTACAGAGAGCCAACTCCTCTTTTCCTCCCCTAACCCCTCACACTTTCTGAGCAAGAGAGATCAATATACTCTCTGGTGCACTAAATTCTAATGATGTTCGTAGGGTAGACACCATTGCATTCTGCTGTTACACTGCTCAGAATCTGATACCGGGATATAGAAAATACTCACATAGCTCTTTTGAAGATATAAAGCTCTGTGCAGAGGTCCTTCCAGCATCCTTGTGATAGGTAAACGAATAGTATCCCTATTTTATAGGTGGGAAGGATGAAGTAGAGAGGCTAAGTGACACCTGTTGAGCTAGTGACAATCATGGATTAGGACCTGGAGTCAGGGATTCTGCTTTGTTCTTGAACTATTAGATACCATTGCTGCTGCATACCTTGGAATCTCTTTAGGGAACATCCCTCTTGTGATTGTTCCCCTTTTGTAGCACTGTATGACACTGTTGTTCCGTAGAGACCTACGATGAACAAACATTAGTATGACACTTAAACTTGTCCTTAAGTGAAAGCACTTCTTCAGTGCTTCAGTGTTGTTTTTTTGGTAACGTGGCATCATTGGGCAAATGTCTTATTTGTGCTCTATTTACTGCTCTTCATTTGTAGACTGGGATGTGACATACAACATCTCTGTGTAAACGAGTTCATCGTACTGGTCTAATTGGATTGTTCCCCCCTAGAGAACGCCACTTTTGAACTGGGAGCTACGTGGATCCATGGTTCAAATGGAAACCCAGTCTACCATCTAGCAGAAGACAATGGCTTACTTGAAGAGACTACTGATGGTGAGAGAAGCATTGGCCGTATCAGTCTTTACTCCAAGAATGGGGTGGCTTATCACCTTACCAACAATGGGCAGAGGATTCCGAAAGATGTGGTTGAAGAATTCAGTGATTTATACAACGAGGTTGGTATTTAGCAGCCTGCTCCGGTTGCACATTGGTCTGAAAACCACTAGACACTTGTCAGTGCCGAGACAGTAGAAAAACTTTTAATGCCTTCAGTTTCTCTACTTAAAATAAGTTTTGGATTTTTTTAAAAACCAATATGGTGCCTTCTACTTAATTCAGTCACTGGTTAATGTGATCAGAGCTCCTGGAACCAAATCACACTCAAGGAGAATACCCCTTTTGTCCTGTCATATGATCAATTCTCATCACTTCCAGCAAATATTGTGGGATAATTTAATCAATAGCTGTAGACTTGCCATTTAACTAATAATAAGGAAGGGGCCCAAATGAGGCGGAACATAATAACTTAGAAAGATCCAACTAAAAGATGTGGCAGTGAGACATTGTTATTGACATTATAACTACTACATTGTGCTGTGTAAGCTATGACATTCATCCTAATATGAATTACAAGCTCGATTGCATCACAGGTGCTGTGACAAATGTTACAAGGGTTAAATATAATTTCTCTCCTGGAGAGAGTTTTCATTTTTATGATTTGGAAACTACCTGTAATGTTCATTCCTCTATCTTAAGTGATTTTCTCCAAAGAGCTATGTAAAACAGTGTTTGAGCTCATGGTAGAGACTCCAGACGAACGAAAAATAGAAATGAAAGCACTAAAAAAATTAATAAATGGAAAATTGCAGAATAAAAGTGGAAATACAGGTTCAGTAATGAAACGTGTCCTAAGCAAATACCCAAGGAAAAGGCGATCTTCGGTTTCCTAGATAGGTAAGGTCAGTCTCACTTTGGTGTAAATGGGCACCATTCTACTGATTCTAGTGGAGTGATGCCTGCTTCTGCTCAGGGTGAATGTAGTCCCTGATAATTAATGGTTGAACAGATGTAAAATGGCATTACTTTTGTACTTTATAATACCAAGACTTAGGCTGTGTCTACACTACCGCAGTAAGTCGACCTACACTGTGCAACTCCAGCTACGTACCTTAGATTGAGTTACCGCGGGGTCTACACTGCGGGGAATCGAGGGGAGAAAATTTCCTGTCAGCTTATCTTACTCTTCTCGTCGGGGGTAGAGTACAGGGATCGACTGGAGAGCAATCTGCAGTCGATTTGGCGGGTCTTTAGCAGACCCGCTAAATCGACCACCGGTGGATTGATCTCAGAACATCGATCCCTGCCGTAGTGTAGACCTGCCCTTAGACTTAAACAATGCTAAGACCGCTTGCCAGGTTTCACTCTAATTATTCTCCTGATTGGTTTCCTCTATTTCTAATTATATTTGGGTGAGGGGCCAATATAAAATTTGCCCAATCAAAATGCTCTCCGAGTGGGTTACATAAAATGGGGTTGGGGGTGGGGAACTATCCTTGCCAAGTTGTAGCCATTTGTAGAGCCCTCAAAGTTTGCAACTGGATCTGAACTTCACCTACACTTGTTTGGGTAAATCTTTTTTATAATGTCACACCCCTGGGATCAGCCGGACATCGTATAATATATATTTAAAAATATGTACATGGGTATTCAAACTGACATTGGTAAAATCCTTCACCAGAGGCCATTAAGGAAACAAAATAGTTATGGGGTGAGAGCTAAAGTGCTATCGTGGATCAGAGACCGAGTGGAAATGCTGATTTTCAAAATAGAAAAACGTTGAGCATTGTGCCATGACTAGAGCTAATGAATACGTGGCCTATAAGTAATTGGGTTAATAGAGAGGATTGTGGGGAACATCCGAGGGGTCTAGTTAAGATAGGCAATTGGGCAACACGGTGGCAGATGAAATCCCACTTGGACAAGTGCAGGGTGATGCACTTTGGCAGGTATAGTTTGAGCTGCTTTTACTTATTACTAGGTTTTAAAATTAACAGTAGCCCCTCAGAAAAAAGAGCCGGGCATCACCATGATGAGCTCAGGGAAAACCTCAGTTCAGAGTGCAGCAGTGATCAAAAAAGCAAATAAAATGTTGGGCCAGATCAAAAAAGAGAGAGGGAATAACACTGGAAATGCTGTAATGAATGACATTATATAAGAAAACGGCATGCCACTGCTCTGAATACTGTTTTCAGTTCTGATCATCCCATCTCAAAGATATAGAAATATAGAAAGTGTTTCCAAAGGGGAATGAAAATTACTAGAGGCCTAGAATGACCTGTTATGAGAAGGAAAGAAAAAGAGGTGAGAATACAGTTTAGAGAGAAGTCTAATACAAGTTTACAGAGGGATACAAAGTGAATGGTGAAGAAAAGTCAGTTTTGCACTTGGGGTTACCCTTTCTCATAATACAATAACAAGGGGCCTGCCAGCGAAACAAACGTCAAGCTGATCTTTTTTTTTTTTATGCAATGCATAATTAGCTTGTTACTACCAGAAGATAACCTTGTGGCCAATAGCTAAGAGTCATAAAAGGATTTGACGTTTATATGGGTAGTAAACACATCTGCTGTTACATGTGCTGGGATAAAAATGTATTAGGGATCTCAGCATTCTTACTTTAAGACATAAGCCAACCCTCAGTTGTCTGGGACTAAGAAGTAACTTTCCCCCATACCTGTGTTGCATCATTATTGCCCATAGTGGGGGAGACACTCATCTCTGAAGCTTCTGGTACTGGCTGCTCTCAAAGGTGGATGCTGGATTAGGTGGATGATTGGTACCGGTCGGCTAAGGCAAGTCCTGTGTTTCTCCCCTCTCTCTGTTTTTGGGAACAAAAATAAGAGAAGTTGTTATGATCTTTTGAAAACCCAAATTGCAAAAGAAACCAAATGTGCAATATCACTCGCTGATGGATGAAGTAAATAGGAAAGTGCGTAGTATGTGTGTGTGGCTTCAGGAACTTTACTCTTGCATAATGCACAGACGAGAATGTGGTCTCTTTACACACAGACTGAGTTAGCATGTTGCATTACTTCTAGCTTTTATATTTTTGGTTGTGTTGGTTCCTTATGGTTTTACTGCTTTGGATGATTTGCAGGTTCTTGTGCCACGTTTATAATTAAAGGGGAGGGGGAATGAAAAGTGGGCATTCAGCCTGCTTCAGTTTGAATCTCCTCTTTATTAGTTGGTGGGATTGTATGTTGGGGCATTTTACAACATCCCTAAAACCACTCTGAGCAAACAACCACTACACTAAATCAGTGGCAAATAAGGCGAATCTGAAAACTGGATGCACGTGACATATTTAGCTTTTCCTCACAGTCCTCTCCAGGGTCCTGACATACCTTTCCCTCACAGGGTGATCTCCAAGCCACTTTCTGAGCCCGGAGAGTCCCCCACTGTGATCAGGGTCCCAGGGGGGCCACACTGAGATTGCTTAATCAGGGCAAACTGCAAAGAATGGGGAAGATGATTCCCAAAACTGGTGGTTGTTCTAATACTTACATTTACCAAGCCAGCAACAAAGCAGCTTCTACAACACCTTACTGGTTACCCAGAAGCCCAAAACACAGTTCCCTTAAAACAATTCAGCCTTGGGCTCCCACCCAGACAGCCAAATCAAATATGATGAGGATTACTGAAAATCTTATTCACCATATAAAAAGTTGTACCAATCCCAAAAGATCGGACACATCGCCCACCAGGTCAATGAATATTTCAGATCTTACGCAGCCAATTCTTATTAACTAAACTAAGATTTATTTAAAAAGAAAAGAGTATAGGTTAAAAGATCATTATACATACAGGTATGAATAGAGTTCTTAGGTCAGTTTCGTAATAGAGATGGTGAGTTTTAGAGTTGCAAAAGGTTCTTTCAGAATCAATTCCATAGGTTATAGCCCAATGTCCAATATCTGGGTGATCCTGACTGGAGCTGGGGACCTCAGTCTTGGGACTCAAATGTCCCCTGAGGAAGCTGAAGCAGATCTGAGATAACAGGATCAGGGCCCAAGAGTTTCTTTTATAATTCTCTTGCAGCCTCTTGACAGCAGGTGAATAATAGGTGAAGCACTGTGGCTTTGAAGTAGAACTCCTATTTCCTCAGCATCACTGATAATTAGCTACATGGATCAGCATTAGGCAACTGCCCATCTCCCACCATTTGCATCCGATGAAGTGGGCTGTAGCCCACGAAAGCTTATGCTCATATAAATTTGTTAGTCTCTAAGGTGCCACAAGTACTCCTGTTCCATTCACAAGTAGTTTATTACATACTTCAAAGAGAAATGAAGACCGTGATATTACCACTTTTTTACAGTTCATCTAAACGTTAATATTCCCTTTTTGATCTTTGAATCAATGAAACATAGTGATAGACAGGAGCTGTCTGGTTACATTGTTAACATCTAACAAGATATAGGTAAACATAGACTAGTACAATCACTATCTTTTCCCAATTCTTTAACAATACAAGTCTACATTTCAAAGCTCTCGTCTATCTAACGTGGCTTTGCTAGCTATTTATAAGGAATATCCCTAATTACCATTTACATACTTTCCTAATATGTCTTTAAAGGTAGAATTTGGGTCATTTAGCCTGCAAGTTGCTTAACCGTTTCTGACTCAGTATCACACCCACTTTTAGCCCTTTTAACTTCATTAGTCTCCCAGGATGTGGTCTTCATTGCTGGGAAAGGTGTGTTTTACATTGATGTAAAATTCTGGAGGAGACAAGGCACAGGTAGTTTCCACCTTGATGGAGCTAGGCGAGGTAAACCCTGGGTGAGGGGGTGGTATAGTGTTGACCTTGATTAGCTACCTCCAGGTAAAAACAACAGGGCCTTGTCTCTGTAGGATTTTACATTCTTAACAATAATAATGTAAGTACTATAGTGCCTAAGAGCCCCATCTTCAGTTTCAAAACACGCCTACCTTGTGCATTGAAAACATAGCACAATCGGCCCCACCTCAATGACCCTTTTTCTGGTTACTGTAGTTAATGGCCTCAGAGTCAGTCAGCGTTCCCCTGTGTGGTGCATGGTTGGTGGGTTTAAAGAGGTAGCTGGAGAATGATTAAGTTCTCTTCCCCTGAGGCTCCCACCCTCTGCTGGGCTTTATGCCAGTTCAGGACTAAGCTGTTTTCCCCTGCATCATAGTCTATCACGCTACCATTTGCCTGGCCCACTAGATACCGAGGGCCTGGTTTGTACTGGGGTTACACTAGCATAAGACTGCCATGAGACAGGGGTATAAATCAAGCCCTTCGTTTTAAAACCGAGTTAGAAAGAGTGCTTGAGGTGAGTTCCGACAATCCTTAGGAAACTGCACAGATTGAGATGTGCCATCCTGGCCTTACTAATTCAGCACTGAATAACTTTTAAAATTTGCTTTTCAACATCTGGCCTCCTGGAGAGACTGAGTGGAGATGCTGATGCCCTATCTCTCTCATTCTAATAGAGAAGGGGCTGTTGGCAGGGCGCAAGGCTCTGGAACGCCCTTCTGTTTCTAGACTGAAATAACCCAGATTTGCTGATTTGGGGCACGTAACAGGACCCATTTGTTCTTCCCAGCCTCAGAGAAGAGTTTGGCCAGTTCTTCACTCTGTCCTGTTTGCTGGTGTGTTACTGTTTGTATTTAGAGCTGTCCCTTGGTGGAAGGGGTAAGATGACATTAATATTTGACTTTGGAATTTTTGCTAATTGGCCTGGTACGGTCAGATCCTGCGTACGTGTGCTTTCTAAATGGAAAGAAAACCAGTAGAATCTTGTACACGCTCCTGTGCACTTCATCTTGCCAAGCTCTTCGAAATAAACCTTGTTTAGAGTCTTTTGGGTATGCTTTGATAGCTATGTTGTAGGAAAAAAATAAAATTAGGTGTTTTTCTATGTCCCGTATTTCAAAAATGCCATTTTTGTCCAGTAACTTTAAATGGAGTCTTGTACACTCGTTGATGTTATAGTTTTTTTCAGGTTTTTGTCTCAAGAAACAGCCTCAAAGTATCTCCAAATGGATGAATACAGTTCTGTCTCCCCTTTATTAGAAATTCTCATTAACCGCACAGTCTTGGTTTGACCTTTGTATGGTCACTGACAACAGATTTTGCGGTATGTGTGTGTATATATAAAGGATACACTTCCGTTTTTTTGTCTGTGTGTGTGTGCACGCATATTCTTTCCATCATTAGAAGCATAAATATCCCTTTCCACAAGTAGATTTAGGAAGTGTGTTCAATCTTAAACTCAGTCAATACTTGATACATTATTAAGAGATACTTCGTTGTAAGATTCTCTTGGCATTTCCAATCTTGCTTCTTTGCATGTTGCTGCTGAAGGAGCTGCCATTCACAAAATCATTTAGCAGTGCAGGCCCGTGACTGGGGCCCCTTGGTGCTATCATAATAAATACAGACGATGATATTTTCCTGTTGTCTGACCAGTTGGATCACATACTTAGGGGAAAAAAAACTCATTTGGTGTTTTCCCCACTGAGGGAGAAATGTGTGTTTCTCTTCTTTCCTCTGGTGCCCAGTGAATACTACAATGGACAATGAAAACATGCCTATGGCTAATTTAGTCTCTGGGCCAAGTGGTAACTGGATTTTAATACAGCTTTGCTTGTCTTGTGAATGTGTTATCTGCTTATAGTCTGCAATCGGCTTATGAAAGCTGAGCTGCATTATGCTGAGGCAAGGTCTGCGGCAGCTTTTAGCAGTACTTGTTGGAAGTGGTTAGACCTCAGAAATCTGTGCCATAGTGTAGGCCCATGAACTGCCGCCTGCTGAAATTCCACAATACTTCTGATGTGGAGGCGGGGGAGAGAGAGACCATTCCCCCCCCCCCTCCACTGCTAAGGACTCCCAACCTCTCTTGTTTCGAAATCCCTATGCTTTGGGACAGCTCTGTGCCTCAATCAGTATCCTTCTCTTTTCCTGTTTTCTACCAGTCTCCTTATTCTCTTCTGTGTGTCTTCCCGTCTCATCATTTCTTTTTCTATGTTTTGGTTTTTTCTGGTACTGCTCCTTCATTTGTTTTCTCTCTCACCCCCCACCCCAGTTCACTTCCTGTCTCTTTTCTCTCTGTTCATGTTTATTAAATAAAACTTCAAAGCAACCCCCCCAAATTACAGTCACAACAGGGGGGCAGTACACAGAGGCAAAAAGGAAACACCCAACCCCCTCCCCCCGACTTTTTGTCCTGAGAACTAAAAGGTCAATTTGATACCATAGTCCCCAATACCGATTGCCATTTTGCCAGACTCATCGTTTTTTTCTCAGACGTTTTTAGCAGCCGAATGACTGCACAAAAAGCTCGAAGTACAGTTTCAGGTGAGTCATCCAGGGCCTGGAAACGGCCAAACAGCAACTACTGCATTAACAACTGCGAGGGTCTCAAGGAAAATACATGGCAAATGTCTGTCCTTCCTTATCAAGGTAGATACTGAATCCCCTGGCGCCTGAAAACTCCAAAAGGCAGTTGTCTATAAGTCTGGCCACGTGACAGCAGACCTCTGAGTTTTGAGGCCAACAGATCCTTTCTCTCCCTCTGCAACCGCTGTCTTGTGTTTTGTCCCTCACGCTGCCCACTGGCAGCCAGGCCTTTGTAGTGCACCGAGGGACTGGGATAGAACACGGGGACCAGCTGTGGTGGGTGGGAGAAAGCATGTGGCCTCTAGTGGCCCCTGCAGCTTCTTACTACAAGCCACAGGGATGGACGTCCAGGATCTTCCTACCTCTCTTCTGGCTGGGAATTGCAGCTATATGGAAGGTGCAGGAGGCAATTAGTTTAAACCATTTTCCATAATTACTCCTCAACACTGGTATGTTGAAATCATGACTATCCAGTTCTGTCAGAGAGGTCAGTAGTTTTAATCCAAATACCTTCGATGGGAAAAACTCTCCAACCAGAGATCTTGTCTCTCCGCTTATAAAGCACTATGCTTCCCTGTGGTGCTAGATAAATAAGAAGGTGGCACAGATTCTAGACAAATAAGTTATTCCTGGGATTGGTTGTACGTCTGTGATTTATCATTAAGGGCTTTCCTGCCTGTCTTTGTTCTGGTAAGTTTTTCATTTGATATGAAGTACCATTACTCACAGTTGAGCAGTTCTTGGAATCATGCAAACAAAAGACTTGATTATTCCAGAGGGGCACAAGTGGTTGGTGGTGATGGTTGTGTTTTAATAACCGCTTCCTCCTCACCAACAGTAACAATGACACAATTTGTTGGGTCATCTTGTTATATGAAACGCCTTCTCAAAAAAAAAAAAAAGAATTCTACCTTGATCTCTTTTGATGAGATTACAAGGTTGGTCGATAAAGGTGATAGTGCTGAAGTAATGTACTTAGATTCCTGTAATGCATTTGACTTGGTACTGCATGGCATTTTGATTAAAAAATGAGAAAGTTATAAAATTGACACGGAACACATTAAAAGGAGTAAAAGCTGGCTAATTGATAGGTCTCAAAATGTAACTATAAATAGGGAATCATCGTCAGACGGGTGTATTTCTGGGGGGGTCCTGCAGAGATCAGTTCTTGGCCCTACGCTATTTAACATTTTTAGCAGTGACCTGGAAGAAAACATAAAGTCATTACTGATAAAGTTCGCAGATGACACAAAAATTTGGGGATTGGTAAATAATGAAGAACTTGAGTCATTATTATAGAGCAATGTGGATTGCTTGGTAAGCTGGGCACAAGCATCTAGGAATAAAGAATGTAAGTCATTCTTACAGGATGGGGGATTGTATCCGGGGAAACTGTGACTGTGACAGAGATTTGGGGGTTGTGGTGGATAATCATCTGAACATGGGACATGCTGAACAGTGAAATATAGTGGCCAAAAGGGCTAATGCAGCCCTTGGATGCATAAATGGGAAGTTTGAGTAGGAATAGAGAAGTTATTTCACCTCTGTATTTGGCACTGGTGCGACCAGTCCTGGAATCCTGTGTCCAGTTCTGGTGCCCACAGTTCAAGAAGGATGTTGATACATTGGAGAGGGTTCAGAGAAGAGCCATGAGAATGATTAGAGGATTAGAAAACATGCCTTATAGTGGTAGGCACAAGGAGCTCAATTTATTTAGCTTAACACACACACAAAAAAAGGTTAAGGGGTGACTTGATTACAGTACCTACCTGGGGAAGAAATATTTAATAATGGGCTCTTCAGTCCAGCAGAGAAAAGTGTAACACAATCCAATGGCTAGAAGTTGAAGCTAGAGAAATTCAGATTGTAAATAAATTGTAAATTTTTAACAGTGAGGGCAATTAACCACTGGAACAATTTACCAAGGGTTGTGGAGGATTCCCCATCACTGACAATTTTAAAATCAAGATTGGATGTGTTTCTAAAAGCTACGCGTTAGGAATTATTTTGGGGGGCAGTTCTGTGTTATACAGAAGGCTAGCCTGGATAATCACAATGGTCCCTTCTGTCCTTGGAGTCTCTGAATGTATGAAATGGTGGAAGATTCAGCCAGTTGAGCAATCTCAGCTGGGAACTCTTGGGTGCTTCATGACCGTATATGAGTGGTCACTTGTGTATAGAGTGGCCACTCCCACATTCCCAGAATACCAGACATTCCAGTACTTCTGGGAACGGGGAGGGGGCCGCCCCTGCTGGCATGTACACGTAAGGTCATGCTGCATGGGGGACCTCATTTTGAGGAGCGTGCCGCCCCAGTCATGCTGGCAGGGGTGGGGCAACGTGCTCTTTAGAATGGTGTCCCCCAGACAAATCCATGTGCAGTTTGGTCTCAGTACGGGATACGGGACAAACCACCCAAAAAGGGGGACTGTGGTTTAAAATCAGACGAGCGGCCTCCTTACTTGTGAATCATTCACACTTGTATATATTGATTTCAGCATAAGAGCCCCTGTTCCAGAATATTGGACTCCTGGATAAATAAGAATACAACCTGTTAGAATTTGGGGGATATGTAATGGTCAACCTATGGATTCCATTTTTGTTTTGTGAATGCCATGTTGTATTTCAACCACCATTTTGAATGTAACCTATAGCGTGGCTTTGAATGTTCGTTTGTAGCAGGAACTTGACACCATAGAGGGCAGGCTGTGTCTAGGAAGCTGTGACAGCGTAATTAAAGGCCATCAACACTGAATGGCTTATACCCTGGTGGAACAATGGGTTTGCTATGAGCAGTGCCATTGATTTTGGACAACTCTCTGCCTAGAAGCTTGGCGAAGAGGGGGTGTTGGAACCTGGAATTCCCTAGCACGGGCAAGAAAGGTGTCAGAGGCTGTCTTTAAAACTGGAATGCTCTGTATGCAAAGGAAGCCATTCTCCTGCCAGAAGCAAGGCTAGTCAGGCCAAGGAAGGTCAGGCTGCCTGGCCTAAAGGACTGAGCCCAATGCCAGGACTCTCAAGGGTCGTGAGGACATTGAAGGGGAATTGTATTTATGGAGTTTATGGAAAACGATAGATTTGTAATTCTTGTGTTTTTTAAGAGTAAAGTGTGCGTGTGTGCATCAGACCTTCCTTGACCAGGTGGACTCTGCAGATAACGTGGGGGCTCTGGAGGACCGTGGCGCTGGTTCCAGGGTCTAGGCTGTTGAACTGTGGGATCCCACTACCTAAGGAGAGTGTCAGACATGGGGTCTATACCTGAGAGACCCATAGCTAGGTACAGTGGCCAGACACTGTCCGGACCCAGGGGGCTTAGAAGTGTGTGGGATTGAGTTGATGGATCCACTCACAGCAGACTGGTATCTGTCGAAAGCATGTGACAGGGCCAGGTTGTGACAGTCTGAGAAACACAAAATCAGAAATAGCAAACCCAGTCACTCGCCCTACAAAAGAAGCCAATCCCCCAAACCAAACATTCTCCAACTCCATTCTCACCCTAACAAAAACCCAAACTTCAACCCTGCCTGTACAGAAGTAGTATTCGGGTATAGGTGCTCCCTGGTCTGCCACCGTTAGCGGGCAACTGGGCCACAGACACAGTAGCAATATTGGTACTGTAGCTTGAGTAACAGGATTTAGCCACTTGAGGGTGCCATGATTGCACAAGAAGCTCTGTCCCTTCCCCCAGTGGAAGGTAATGGTGAAACGCCCATATTTTGGGAGGATCGACAGATATAGTGTGTTCCTAAATAGCTACCAGAGAACATTTTAGGCAGGTCAGAGTTCTTCCAATTTGTCTTTGACCCTCTGATTTCCTATCCTCTGCTGACTGGCAGAGCTGTGGATAGAATCCTAGAATATCAGGGTTGGAAGGGACCTCAGGAGGTCATCTAGTGGGGTGGCCTGAGCTTACCGATCCTGGGTGAAGAGGAGTGCGCACGCTGCTCAGGGCTTGGATTCTGCACACTCGAGCTACTTGCTGTGAGTGACTCTCTCCCTCTTTCTGTCCTGTCTCTGGCAGGTCTATAACCTGACTCAGGAGTTCTTCCAACGTGGTAAACCAGTCAATGCTGAGAGCCAGAATAGTGTGGGCGTCTTCACACGGGATGTGGTGCGCAAACGCATCAAAGCCGATCCAGATGACTCGGAGACCACCAGGAGGCTAAAACTAGCCATGATCCAGCAATATCTTAAGGTATGTTTAAAAAGGCAGTTCAATCACGGGACATTAGAAAGCTGGCTAAGAGTTATGTCCTATCACTAGGGAATTACTTACATTGGTCGTCTTTGCAGCTGGGATATTTCTAGTTCATATATTAAATTTTCCTCATAAGCTGGACATCTCCACAATGGGCTGGCAAGTTATGAGATGTCTCATCAGTTCAGTTAAATTCCTCTGTGTGGTGTTATAACATTCAATCCTCTATCCTGCCACTTACCAGCCAAAGACAGCATACTGCCAGCTCCATTTAGGAATGCTACCTTTTTGCCCCATACCATGGACCATGTGCTGCAGGCAGAGTGTCATTTATCCCCTTTTGCCTTTCTCCAGAGCTTGGAAACCAGGAAAATTAACTCTGATAATACAAAGCTGTTGGGGCAATCCCTGCAAAATAAATCATAGAAGGTCATCTAGTTCAACCCCTTGCTCAAAGCAGGACCAATCCCCAACTAAATCATCCCAGCCAGCATCCCCCCCCCCCCCCAAAAAATCCCAAAGCATCTTAACATTCATTTGAAAGGGGAGAGAGAATCAGATCAAAGGTAAACTGTATTGATTAGTACCTCCATGCTACTTGCCAAGTAGATCCTGCCTTCTCTGTATCTTATCTTGAGGATGGGACTTGTGCCGCACCAAGCAGTCAACACTATGTATCCGAAGAAGTGGGCTGTAGCCCACGAAAGCTTATGCTCAAA
>NW_020664417.1:95897634-95938377 GCF_002925995.2 Terrapene triunguis | reverse complement strand
GCTACTCTGAAACCTGACAGAATAAATGTTAATCATAATTGGGCAGTTTGTGCTTTGAAATTGTCATGTGAATTAAAGGCTTATGAAGGAAGGCAGGGGAGCCACACGCACAACACTCTGGCGCAGTAGGTAAGTATACGTATCCACAGTTTACCTATGGGAAATTGAGGCAAAGAGAGACCTAAGGTCACACAGGGAGTCTGACAGCTGCTGTGACACTCTTCCCTCTGAGTCATTATTGAATGAGTCACTCGTGGTCATTAAAGAACCTAGGGCCTTTCTGGTAAGAAAATGGGTGTTAACTCTGGTGTCTTGGCCAAATTCTAATCTGGATAGTTGCATTTTGCCTCCCCAAGATTCTTTCTGTAATTTTGGTGCTGAATCATTGTAATAACTTGCTTTTATTTATTTAGATTTGATAAAGCTTTTCTACCATAGCCAGAACAACTTATACAACTACCACCGATGCGCTAGCCCCAGACTGTAGATTGTCCTATAACCAGGGAAAGGAGAAGAGCAGAGACTTTAAAGTCCATCAAGGACCTCTCAGCTGCAGATCATTAGCTAGTTGAATGTTAACGTTCATGGCGTGTTGAGATCTGCCTCTGAGGGGGTGGCTTTGAAACCCTTTTGTTCTTCTAATATTTCCGTATGGAATGTGAATCTCTGTCAACGTTGGCTAGTGAAAAAAGTGTTGAAATAAGCATGGCACCAGCCTCCGTTTGAGCAGCACCTCAGAGCTGATCCGTGTTCAGCGCTCCACCCCTTCTCTAGCAGAAAAGTTCAATGGGATTTGTACGTGATCAAAAGTGGCCAGGGCGTTGGTCCAACATCATGCAGAAGGGGCATCAGAGTACTATAGCAGAACACACTCCATTGGTCCTTAGAGAGAGAGAGAGTTGGTAAGCAGTATAACAAGTGATCTGTTTTGTCTAGCTCTTTGGCTTTCAGGTGCTATATCGGTAAATGTCAGTGTGGCCTAGTGCAAGGGACTGGGACTCGGGACTCCTGGGTTCTATTCCTCTTTCTGTCGTTAACTTGCACTATTCTGTCTGTACCGTGGTGAGGTGGGTAGCTCTTTGGAAACTTGGTTTTGTGTTGCTTTCGCTAGGTGGAGAGCTGTGAGAGTAGCTCCCATAGCATGGACGAGGTCTCGCTCAGCGAATTCGGAGAATGGACTGAAATCCCTGGGGCCCATCACGTCATTCCTTGTGGCTTTATCAAGATTGTGGAGATCCTGGCCCATTCCATTCCAGAGTCGGTCATCCAGCTCCGCAAGCCAGTCAAGTGCATCCACTGGAACCAGACGGTCAGCAAGGAGATTGAGCGTGTGGCCGACCACAACAGCGACCGCCCCGAGGAGGACCAGGGCTACCATGTCTTTGTGGAGTGTGAGGACTGTGAGTTCATCCTCGCCGACCACGTCATCGTGACCGTATCACTGGGGGTCCTGAAGAAGTACCATGAGAGCCTGTTCCACCCTGGCCTGCCTGAGGAGAAGGTGATGGCCATTCAGAAACTGGGCATTAGCACCACCGACAAAATCTTCCTGGAGTTTGAAGAGCCCTTCTGGAGTCCTGAATGCAACAGCATCCAGTTCGTCTGGGAGGATGAGGCAGAGAGTGAGAGTTTGACTTACCCTGAGGAGTTGTGGTACAAGAAGATCTGCAGCTTTGATGTCCTATACCCACCGGAGCGGTATGGGTATGTGCTGAGTGGCTGGATCTGCGGGGAGGAGGCTTTGATCATGGAGAAGTACGACGATGAAACTGTGGCAGAAACGTGCACTGAGATGCTGCGTAAATTTACAGGTCAGCAATGCTCTCGTTCCTTTTGTTGGTGGAGAAGAAAGGGGGGACCGAGAGGAAGGAAATGCAGTGAAGTAGTCAATAGCTCCTTGGCCTTTTGTTCCTTTTGAAAGGATGTGCAAATGCTTTAGAAGCACCTGCTGCAGAGATGCACTCTACGTACTTATCTAAGTGCCACTGCTCTAAAGGCTTGAGTGTGTTTTGAGACTCATTTATATAGAGATGATGATGAAGAACTGGAGCACACTACATCAAATGGTGGGTTGAGTGCAGTCAGACTCCAAATGCTTTTTAAAAAAATCTCCACTCTCATTTTATCAGCTTTAACAGTTACAGCGATGCACTGACAGTCCGGATTCCCAGGGCCAGATCCTCAGCTGGTGTAAATCAGCATAGCTCCATTAAAGACAATGGAGTTACACCAGTTGAAACCAGCTGAGAGTCTGACATTTGGAGTCTGTCTCTGACTCCCACTCACTGCATGTGTAAGTCACATAGGACTAAATTTTCAAAAATGAGCCACCCCGGGCCTCACTTTTTCAGAGGCTCTGAGCACACTTCTGTTCAATGTTAGCTGCCAATAGTTTACAGCAGTGAAAATCAGGGAGCACCCAAAAATGAAGGCACCCCAAATTAGTGACCTTTTAAAAATTCAGGCTGTAACAAGTCTGTTTGTCAGTTCTGCATTACCTGTCTAGCTTAGCTGAGGGAAGGGGTATGTTTGTGAGGTGTAGCTCACTCATGCTGAAAAGCTCGGTGAGATCCTCAGAGGAAAGGTGCTGTATAAATATGCAAATCATCCCTGAGTCAGTGTGTTTCTAGTGGGGATGCCCAGGGATTAGTTCTTGGCCTGACGCTATTTAACATTTTTATCAGTGACCTGGAAGAAAACATAAAATCAACACTGATAAAGTTTGCAGACGGCACAAAATTCGGGACTGGTAAATAATGAAGAACTCAGCTCACTGTTATATAGAGCGATGTGGATGCTTGGTAAGCTGGGCACAACCAAACAATATGTATTTTAATACAGTTGCATGTAAACATATGCATCTAGGAACAAAGAATGCAGGCCATACTTTCCCATACAATCCCCCATGGGGGATTCTATTCCAGGAAGCAGTGACTCTGAAAAAGATTCGGGGGCCATGGTTGGATAATCAGCTGAACTTGGACTCCCTGGGTGATGCTGTGGTCTAAAGGGCTAATGTGATCCTGGGATGTATAAACAGGGGAATCTTGAGTAGAGAGGTTATTTTACCTCTGTATTTGGCACTGATGCGACCACTGCTGGAATACTGTGTCCAGTTCTCATGTCCACAATTCAGCAATAATGTTGATAAATTGGAGAGGGTTCAGAGAAGAGCCACGCAAAAGATTAAAGGATTAGAAAACATGCCTTACAGTGATAGACTCAGGGAGCTCAACCTGTTTAGGTTAACAAAGAGAAGGTTAAGGGATGTCTTGATTACAGTCTATAAGTACCTACGTGGGGAAAAATATTTGATAATGGGCTCTTCAGTCTAGCAAACAAAGGTATAACATGGTCCAGTGACTAGAAGATGAAGGTGGGCAACTTCAGAGGGGAAATGAGGCGTCAATTTTTAGCAGTGAGGGTAATTAACCACTGGCACAATTTACCAAGGGTTGTGGTGGATTCTCCATCACTGGTAATCTTTAAATCAAGATCAGATGTTTTTCTGAAAGTTCTGCTCTAGGAATTATCTGCGGGACATTCTATGGCCTTGTTATACACGAGGTCAGACTAGATTATCACATTGGTCCCTTCTAGTCTTGGAAGCTATGAAAAATACTTTGCAGAAATGCAGAACAGAGCATTGTACAGTCTTGGTCCAAGGATTTTCGGTTTTAGGGACTACTCCGTACTGAATTATAATTTTTTTTAAAAAAGAGGTGCTATCAAAGATGAGAAATCTTTCTATGCTTCCAGAAGCTTCTCTCTTATTATTAACATATTCGTATCCACACATCCATCCCATGCGATCTAAACCTTAGTTTTTGATTAACTTCCATCATGTCGCCCTATTCTATTGACCCCCAGACATTTGAACATAGTTTGTGTTTTCACATGGTATGAACGGTCAGGTTTCTGCTGTGCATACCAGCCAATCATGGTTTACAGCTTAGCTGAAGGAAGATGACAAGTTAGCAAAGTTCTCTTACCTGTTTGTTGGCTATGAACCATATTCAGATCTTCAGCAATGTTAGTTGGATCAGCTATGCTTATGAGTACTTGCTAATTAGTTGCTTCCATTCAAGAGGCAAATAATAGCTTCTTGTGGATGTAGCCTCACTTGCACATGTAGACGTAGAGTCTAAACTCCTGGGGTAGAGACCTGGGGTGAAATCCTGGCCTCATGGAAGTCCATGGCAAAACTCCTCTTCACTTCATTCAGACTAGGATTTCACCCCATGTCTCCTCTTTAGTTTTGTACATCATGGAGTACCTTCTCACTATTCACATAATAGACTTTTTAGCGGAAAAGGACAGCCGTTACTCTTTTTTCTTTTTAAATCCCTGGCTAGAGACCTTCTCCAACACTTCAGGTGGAGACATTCAGAATGTATTTAACAATACAGATTTTGACTTGCAGTTTTACTGAGGGTCAGGATTTATTATTCCTCAAGATAAATATTGGCCTAGACTTCCTCTGTCAATACTTATCCCTCCAGTCATCGAGCTTCAGCTCCAGTGCCCACTGAAGTCAATAGGAGTTGAATTGGGACATAAATCTTGATACCCACTCCAATGTAAATCAGTAACTGTTAACTCTAATAATAAGAGGGACTTGTTACTGACAATAACAGGGCAGAAGTTAACTGATGACTTAGTTGCTTTATTTTGCAAGTACTGTAGCACGTTCTCTTGGCCAGTGGTTTGTTGCTGGTTGAGCCATCAGGATACCTCAGAGCCATTTCTGGCAGTAGATTCCTGTGGCAACTTTAACTTTAAGAGAAATCTATGACCTTTTGCTCAGCAGTCTGAAAGTTCACATGGCAAGAAACATTTCTCACCATGCACAGCATTAAAAACAGTGTGTGGTACTGGAAAATACTATGCCGTTAAATAGGGATTTAAAGCTACATGGCCTCCCTGAATCGGGGTGTTATAGAATCATAGAAGATTAGGATTGGAAGAGACCTCAGGACGTCATATAGTCCAATCCCCTGCTCAAAGTAGGACCAACACCAACTATCATCACCACTTCCTCCTTCTCCTCTTCAACTCCATCTGCAGCCAGAACTGCCTTAAGCACAAGCAAGACAAAGGTCGTGCTTGGGGCCCAGTGAAGTCTGAGCAACTCATTATTTATTTCCCACCTCCATCTGTTTAGGGGGAAAATGCTTACAAGGCTCAATTTTCCATCCTCGGGACCTTCGAATTGCAAGGTTAATCCAGCTTGAACTCCACTCCACTGCACTCCACCCTTCTCTTGTTCCCATCCCAGCCTCCACTGAGATTATAAAGAAGAGTGCAGTGGTACCTTAAAAACATCCATATAAATTGAATCGAAATCACTGTTCTTACTAATTACAGCAGGTCAGCTCCAACCTTCCATAAAGACAAGAGAAGGCTCTTTTCATAACATCATGTTGTCTTAGTGCTCCACGATGATGCTTTCCAAATCTTATAAATAATCTTGATTGCCATTGTTCCTCCTATTTAAAACTGTTGAGCTTCTTTTTCTAAATTATTTTATTCGGTGGGAACTAAATTCTTTAGCTTCCCCCTCTCCTACTTTGCACCTCCCCTCTTACAAGTAAAGTTAGTTACCGAACTCTCTCTCCTCCCTCTCACTCCTCTTTTCAGGGGAAAATAGTTTGAAATTGGATCTTCGGTGTCCACTACGGTTGCTGTTCCGCATGATCCAACACTTGCTCAGTGTCCATCAGGTTCCTCAACCATCGCAGCTGTAACCCATCTTTGTGCTGGTTACATTTGCCAGATCTCCACAGCCAAACTGATCTGGTCTCTCTCTCGGGCACTCATCACTGCAGGGAAAAGAGGGTTCTTGGAGCACTTTCATTATGCCTTGTGTCCAGTTCCACCGGTGAAATGTTCATGGTTTGATTCATTCCCCCCAAGCAAGTCTTTTTATCTGCTGGAAAGTTTTTCACAATGCCCGTAGCTGTTCCTCTAAACCTCCCTGGGATAACAGGGCGTTTTTTTCATTGGTGTTTGCTGGGTGAATTTTGGTGCTCCAAACCCATACTTGGATAGCTAACTAAGCAGCCTGAGCTCCCTCAGCCACTGTTGAAGCTCACCCTTTTCACAGTCAAACCACTTATTCAGGTGCTTCAGACACCCAAGTCTGGAGATTTGGGCCTTAACCGCTCTGTGTCTGTTTAAAATGACTGCACCCCTCTGCAATACTTCCCTGCCTCACAAGAGACTTGAGAGACATAATCAGTGTTTTGAGATGCTCAGAGGAAAATGCTCTATAAGTCCAAATGATTATTACTGTTGCAGGGAATAGGTCTACTTGTGACCTAACTCAGAACTTGCCACCAGCAATCTAGAAATAACCATAACCCTCTGCTCCATCAGGCCCCATCATTAATGCTGTTGATTTTTATACCTCTGGGTAGCTTTCACACAGGGATGGGCATTGAGGGACAGTGCAGTGCTATCTCATGCTCCTTTATAAACAGAATACAGGAGTCCCTAGGACTCCGCTCTTCAGCTGTACATTTAAGTTACAGGGTCTGGTCCAGTGCCCATTGAAGTCAGTAGGACTCTTCCTATTGACTTCAGTGGGTGTTGGATCAGGCTCATGTTCTATTATTTTAGGCTCAGCATAATTTTACTCTCGGTATGCTTCTTGGAGGAGGAGGAGAGGAGATTATCTGCCTCTGGAACCTTAAATTTCACATGTAAATGAGAGTAGTGGATTATCTATATTTGCTGTGAAAGCCCTCTAGGTTTTGCTGGCCTGAGAACCATTGACAATTCCAGTAATTCACAACTGGGTAGCTGAAAAATGTAGCGTCCTCTAAATCTGATTAAAACAGGCTGCCTCTAGCCCATAGGCCTAGTTTGACTGCTGTATTTGGGGTGGGAGGCAGCTCCAGCCAGGCCAATAGGGCTGTGTGTGTGTGTCGGGGGAGGGAGAGACATCTTCTCTCTCTCCCTCTCACCCCACTTTCGCTGGCTCTCTTCCCGCTCCTGGAGTGGTGGGCACTGCGACGGGCTGCGCACTACCTGGGCTGCCGGTGCTGGGGGGTGGGGTGGGCCAGCTTAGCAGGGGAGCCCTGGATGCTGATGCTGTCTGCTGTGCTGACCTGAGCGGGGGAGCCACGACCACTCTGGCACCAGCTGCTGCCGCTGGACTTGATGCCGCCATTTTCTGGTGACTCCTGGCGCTGCTGTGGCCGCCTTCCTGCCGGGGCTGGTGCTGCTGCCGAGGGGACACGGCATGTCGGGCTCCCGCTTCCCCGCTGCACCGCACAGAGACACGCGGCAGCGTGGGCCCCACCAGGACCACCAAACAGCCAGTACCCCGGGCTGCTGGGGGACAAGGAGGAGAAAGTTGGGAGTCAGGGAGCTGCTGGCAGGAGCCCAGCTAGGTGCATTAAGTTAAATGCACCGAGCCTCTCCCCCTCACTACAGCGTCTCCCTATAAGGCTGGCCTTGTTTGGGGGGGGCAATGTCTCCCCCCGCCCCCCAACTATGCCCATGCTCTAGACAGTCTGAGGCCTTGTACCCATTACTGTGTTGGCTAAGCTCTCAGTGTTGAGAATTTGGATTTCTGGGAGCCTGTGGCCAAGGCACTCACTCAGCTATGCAGCGTTTTTCTAATGCTGACACATGCTGTATTAAATCTGCAACCTCCCTGTGAAATGTGCTTTGTTCTTTCTGCATCATACATGCTTCAGCTTTTAGCCTTTCACATTTTCACAATGTTTGCAAGTGCAAAATCTAAAATAACATTCAGCGGTGCTCATGCTTTTCAGTTTAACTTTTGGTTAGGGTTTGAACATGACTGGACTTCCTGCAATAATGGACAACCTGCATGGAGTTCCAAAAGATATTCCAAGCTACAGCTGAAAAGCTTGACCCCTCAGTCTTCAGGAACACTTGGATCCTGATCTGTATTTCGTGGGTGGCTCCTAACTCTACAATGGACCAAACAAAGGGCTTGATATAAAGCCCACTGATATGAATGAGGCTTTCCGTAGACTAAAGTGAGCCCTAAGTCCCCAGATCAGAACACTACCCAACTTTCTGAGGAAGTTAGCTCTAGACCCATTTCTACGAGGAACTGATCCAAAGGAAGTGAATCAGCTCTACCTACTCACTCTTAAGCAAGTTACAAGGCTGACTGACTCTGCAAAACACACAGGCAAAACTCCACTCGATTTCAATGGGAGTTACTTACTTACCTGCATGCACACACATTCATCCCTCACCAGGCCCTACAACTATGATACCCTGGTTTGTGTATTGTAAATCCACACACCCTTGCCTCAGAACTAGTACTATGAAAACAGAATAAAGAGAGGCTGGTTTGGGTTCCATGGATTCCCCCTCCACAGATTCAGAAATATGAACCCTGGTGGGGTAATAATGGGTACGCTCTGTGACGCTTCCCAGGAGTACCTCGCTACCACCTGCCCTGAGCATGAGGGAGCCTTGTCTGTGGCTGCTCGGAGTCAACGCCTGGACACCGCCAGCCCCAGGAAGCATGAGCACTCTCAGCCTACCCAGGCTCTGTCGTCCCTTTGCAGATTAGTGATAGAGACACACCAGTCCCTGAGTTGTCTGAGCATCCGCTGGAGTATCCAGCCCCTGATCCACTGGGCGCTCACAGAATTCACAGATCCACTACTCCCAAGGGAACAGTATGCACCAGCCTATCAGTGTCACCTCTCCACTTAACACACAGCACTTAGATATGTTTATAGTGCAAACAGGAATATGTTCATTTGACAAGGAACAGTGATGGGAGAAGAAGCAAGCAGGATTAATGGAAAGAAATGATTACAAATCAAATCAAATCATAACACGCATTCTAGAGCTTAATCTCATAACTAGCAAGTTGTCCTCCTCACCCAAAGTCCTTCTCACAGTGTTTTTCATCTGGATGGCTGAGCACCTGCCTTTTGTAAGCCCAAGCCCACTGGCAGCTTGTCTCCCCAGATGGAGGATGCCAGGGTGTCTCTCTGCACCCCTCCATGTAACAGACACGTCCTTTGCTTTTCACCTGTAAACGGATTTCTCCCCCTGCTGTTCTTCCAATTAATTTCTTCTGAAGTTCCTGCAATCTCCTCGTTAGCATATGACTCAGTATGCAAACAGACTCCTGTTGTAAAACACGCAATACACAATGGTCAGCCAAGCATTTAAGAACATAATTTGCAGTATATATACACGTCTCCTTACATAGTATCCACTCATACATTTTGCAAAGATTAGGATGACCAGTGTGACACAGGCTTTCAGTAGAGACCTGAAGTGATACTCTTCAGTGGAGGGGTATGTAAATACCACACCCAGGGTACACCTCTAACCCTTCTGCATCCCTCTGCCAGTTGGCAGCAAGAAGTCCTAGGGTCACACACTCCTATGTTAATGATAGCCAAAGTCTTTGCACAGCCATCATCTCTCTATTTGAATAGCGCATCTGTGACCCTTTCTTAGGGGTTTCCACATCCACATCAATGTATTTATTTGATCTGTGGACAAACAGAAGCAGCCCGAATCTCCAGCTATCTATAAAAAAATGTTACGAGAGTATCCTGTTCGATGAGTTTCTTGACAGATTTTCAGCTGAGTTTTGCTTCCCTGCCAGGCAGAGGTAGCATTTCTAATTGGTTTTCTTCCCCTACAAGGGAGCACTGCAACATTGTGGCTTGTAGAGTTTGTCTATTTCCCCTCAAATGGAGCCTCCCTCTATCAGTCTGCCGTGACTGGCCAGGTGGAAGTTAAAGACACCATAGGATTTCTATTGCAAAGTTGAGGGATAGTCTGTTTCTTGGCCAGCATTCCCCACAATTTCTCACCCCAAATGTAACAGGTTTCTAATATTTAAAGTGGCGTGAATGCTACAGTCAAATGCATAATAGATACTGCTCTTTTCCTCCACCTCCACTGTACTGCGAAGAGGAGGATGGTCTGGGCACAAGCACAGGGCTGACAGTAAGGAGATCTCAGATCTGCCACAGATACTTCGGTTTGACCAGGGGCAAGTCACTTTATCTCTCTGTGCTTCAGTTTCCAGTTAGTGCTATGGGAATGATACTGTTTCAATCACAGAAGGACTGAAGCTTAACTCATGAGGGTGTACTTTTGGAGATCTTCAAAAAGGAAACACAATGTTGTTTTTTACACGAGTATCTGAGTCATTGCTTTAAGCCCGCTGATTTTATACAACTGCCATTCAGGCTAGAGATACCCCAAACTCTCTTCCTTTCACAAATTCAGTAGCTCCCTGGATTCTGTAATATGTTTGCATGCTCCCTAACAGCCTCTGAATTATCTCTTTCTAATCTCTGTCCCTGCTTTTGTCTGATTCTCAATTTAAAATTCAGTACTGGTAAGGGCAACGTCATGTTCCCAGCGTTATCAACTTTTTATTATTGTTCTGTTATGTATTGACGCCGGCACCTAAAGACCTCTGGGCACCTTGACAATATAAAATGAGAACATGCACCCTTTACAATGTGAGGGCAACAAAGGCTCATTTCTAACCACCTCCTCTTATTTGGATTGGCACTGTACAATACATTGTGTGACTTTTGTGTAAGTGCTTTGGAATGTGCTCTGTAAGAAGACTTTAGAGTACAACAGTATTTGCATTGTGTTATGGCACTTGCCATATGTTCTCTTGGGCTTATGCTCAACCTTTTCAAAATAAAATGTGACAGCCATTTCCTTGACAAATCTGATATCTTAAAATGTGGCTTCCTATTTCTGCACAGCTCAGACACTTATCAGGCTTTTCATTTCAAACCCAAGTCATTGCCCGGAACCATTGCTGATCCTGCTCCTAATTTTCCTGGAAGAGCATATTTTTAATTCCTTAAAACCTACAAATGGCTGCATACATGTACCTTGACTGTGCAGGTTCAAGAATAAAGGTCTTGCTTATTTGTCCGTCTGTACTATACTTTAGTCCCATTGGTCATCAGTTCAATAATACCACTATGCCACAACATACGCTTCTGTGGAGGAACTTCCTGTTGTACGCCCACCTCATATTCTTACAGCGTTGTAAGCATACAAGGGGTGAGCTGTAACCAGAGGAATAACCAGCCCCTGTCCTCAAGAGAACTATTTTAGGCTTGTTACATAGGGTTGTCAGGCTCACTATGGTTAGGCCCTTATAGTTGTATTTTAAAAATGTGAAGAAATAACTAACTGCCTGGGCAGGTTGCAGAGCTCCCCACTAGTCGCCTCCCGATTTTGCAGCCGCTTTTCTCTGGACTGTGTTTTCTCCTTTGGTTTTGACCCAGGGAATCCAAACATTCCGAAACCTCGCCGCATCCTGCGGTCCTCCTGGGGCAGCAATCCCAACTTCCGAGGATCCTATTCTTACACCCAGGTTGGGTCTAGCGGGGCTGATGTGGAGAAGCTTGCTAAGCCACTGCCTTATACGGAAAGCTCCAAGACGGTTGTAAGTATTGAACACTAGGATGGAGAGAGAGATGGTTTGGCTATGACTTTATTAAGGGGGCTCGCTAGATTCCATGGTTTGTAGCCTACTTTCGATACAATATTTATACTGATCTGTGCGGGCCTCTATTCTCCTCTCCTTGCAGTTCTTTGTTTCTTTTACCTACTGGAAATCTGCCCTCAAATATTTTAAACCTGTTCTTGGGCTGATTTTATTCAGAGAGGTTTTGCCTCCCTGCTTCACCTGCCTGTTCTTCTTACTACTGCTTTTGGGGGTGGCATGGGGGCACTGAACACAGAGAGGGACCTTCGGACATTTGCTCCCCATCAGCCGGGGCAGGCACCTGTAAAAGAGAATCTCAGGTTGGTCATGATTGGCTGATGCATTTTTAAACACTACTTTCTCTGTCTGTGCTAGATGCCAAGTCCTGTTTGAAACGATGGGTGTTAAATAGCGATCGTTTACTCATTTTAAAACACAACCCTTTTTTCGTAGTGTTCCTGGGAAGCAGTGACTCTGAAAAACATTTGGAGGTCATGATCGATGTGCTCCCCAGTGTGATGCTGTGGCCAAAAGAGCTAATGTGATCCTGGGGTGCATAAACAAGGGAATCTTGAGGAGGAGCAGAGAGGTTATTTTACCTCTGCATTTGGTTCAGTGCAAACGCTGCTGGAATCCTGTATCCAGTTCTGGTGCCCACAATTCAAGAAGGATGTTGATAAATTGGAGAGGGGTCAGAAATAAAGCCACGAGAATGATTCAAGGATTAGAACAAAACCATGCCTTATAGTGAGAGGCTCAAAGAACTCCATCTATTTAGCTTAACAAAGAGAAGGTTAAGGGGTGACTTGATTACAGTCTGTAAGTATCTACATGGAGAACAAATATTAATAATAATAAAGGGCACTTCTGTCTAATAGAGAAAGATGTAACATGATCCTAAGGCTGGAAATTGAAGCTAGACAAATTCAGACTGGAAGTAAGGTGTAAATTTTTAACAGTGAGGGTAATTAACCATTGGAGACCGGTAATTTTTAAATGAGGAGAGGATGTTTGTCTGAAAGCTCTGCTCTAGGGAAGTTCCATGGCCTGTGTATACAGGAGGTCAGACTAGATGATCACAGTGCTCCCGTCTGGCCTTAGACTCTGTGCATCTCTGAATGAGTGTTAAACATGGCCTCAGTTGTGACTTATCCTGAGGGCTAATTTGGAATATGCCAGAGCAGTGTATTGAGAACTCCTTCTGTGGCTGTGCTAGTACATTAAAGAGATCCTGCCCCTTGTCGTGAAGCTCATGCGTTGGGAGTTCAAGTGATAAAATGTTCTTCTCAGGCAATCCCAGTTCTTTGAATGTGGCGCTAAGAAGACATGTGAGGTGTCCACTATGTCTGTGCAATTTCCCAGGCTACTTGCTTTGTCTCAGGGTCTAGACCAGAGGTGGGCAAACTTTTTGGCCCAAGGGCCATGTCGGGGTTGCACAACTGTATGGAGGGCCGGGTACGGAAGGCTGTGCCTCCCCAAACAGCCTGGGCCCTGCCCCCTATCTGACCCTCCCACTTCCTGCCCCCTGACTGCTCCCCTCAGAGCCCCCGACCCATCTAACCCCCTCCGCTCCTTGTCACCTGACTGCTCCCTCCTGGGACCCCCGTCCCCTATCCAACCCCCCTCTTCCCTGACAGCCCCGACTCCTATCCACACCCCCGCCCCCTGACAGCCGCCCCGGGACTCCCAACCCCTATCCAACCACCCTCTGCTCCTTGTCCCCTGACCACCCCTTCCCAGAACCCCCCGCCCCTAACTGCCCCTCAGGATCCCACCCCCTTATCCAACCCCCCCTTGCTCTCTGTCCCCTAACTGCCCTCCCGACCCCTATCCACATCCCCACCCCCTGACAGGCTCCCCAGGCCTCCCACTTTCAACCCTCCCTGTTCCCCATCCCCTGACCGCCCCCGCAGAACCTCCACCCCATCCAACCGCCCCCTCCTCCCTGACTGCCCCCAAGGACCCCACGCTCCCTTACCCAACCCCACGCTCCCCGCCCCCTTACCAGCAGCAGGAGCTTGCAGCCGCGACACCCAGCCGGAGCCAGCTGCACTCCCCACGCTGCCCAGCAGGAGCGGCGTGCCAGAGCGCGGCCTGCGTGGCGGCGTGGCTGCGGGGGAGGGGGGACAACAGGGGAGGGGCCGGAGACTAGGATCCCCGGCCGGGAGCTCAGGGGCCGGGCAGGATGGTCCCGCGGGTCGGAGTTTGCCCACGTCTGGTCTAGACCCCCTTCCTAGAGAGATGATGACTTGTCAAGCTGACTTCTGTGATCCTGTCTCTTCTTTTGGCTATACATTTTTTGTATAATTATGAGGGGCAGAGGTGCCTATTAAAAGGGGAAGTTGAGATTTTGAATCATTTAAATTCTGTGAACATCTCTACTTCCTGTGGAATTCACCACTTCAAAGCCCATGTAGCCTTTTCCCCTTTCATATCTCTCATGTGTGGGGGAATTTAATTAATAAAATCTCTGGATGAACCAGAGCTTTTTCATATGCGATCCCCTTAACAAGCACATAGATACTGTGGTGAAAGACGCTATAAAATCGAGAGAGATGCCACTGTTCTCTTAGTCCAGGAATCTGGTGGCTTTGGGATGTATCTTGTCATACTGGGGAAAAATTAAACTTAACCCTCAAAAAGAATACAGTGAACATGGCATCGTGTGGGATGAAAGAAGCAGAAACTGAATCTGCAGAGAAGGTAAAGCTTTCAAACCTCCTCTAGTGTAGATGTGCTGCAGTCGGATAAAAAATGATTTGCACCAGTACAGCTGCATTGGTGTATCCATGCCCTCAGAGGATGGTACTACACAGTCACGCTAGCCAGTACATATTTGGTACTCACAACTGCATGTTTTGCATGTAGCTGTGGCACATCCCTTTGGAAATTTCGCCCCTGATGCCCACAAGAATTTGGGTGTTAATTTTGAGTGTGTAGAAGGGCAATAGAATGTTTGGCTCTTTCCCGGAGCTGTAATGGATGGAACGCTGTAACTTCCACTGACTTTCTTTTCTTATCTCCAGCCTATGCAGGTGATGTTTTCGGGGGAGGCCACTCATAGGAAGTATTATTCCACTACCCATGGTGCTTTGCTTTCTGGCCAGAGAGAGGCTGCTCACCTCATTGAAATGTACCAAGACCTCTTACAATGCAGGAACTGAAAGGCTTAATGTTTGAGAAGAACCACTAACTCGTGATACCTTTTACAGTTGTGTGTAGGTTTTTTTAAATTAATAGTAGAACAATTTTTATCTTTTTATATAAAAAAGCCCTAACTGTTTAAAAACATAGTCACCTGTAGCTTATTTCCTTTACTGTATTGTTAACAGAGGAGGGTGCTCTTTCTGTATGGTAAACTTTGTGTGTGTGTGTGTGTGTGTGTGTATGTGTGTCATTTTAATTGCACTTTCAGTGCCTCTTCAAATTTTTTTTCTGTTTTGTAAGTGCCTTCTCTTCTAAAATAAATGTTGTAATAAAATATCTGAGTAGTGTGGTACATCCTGTGCACTTGTTTGGGAGCTTCTGCTCAATACCTTATTTTTCTCTTTCCAAAAAGTTTATGGATTTCTGTTCCTTGCCATGGGATTTGAATAGGAGGGGTCTTTTCTCTTAAGGTGTGTCTTCACTGCAGAATTAACTTGGGTGATGGGCACGGCTTAGCCTAGCCCAGGTGTGAGCAGTCACACTGCAAAGCCCTGCCCAAGTTATTGTGTCTTCACTGGTGTTGCACTCCCATTGGACTTCTGGGGGCATATCCCATGGGGTTTTCTGCTGCTCTATGATTTTTCCCAGTGAATTGTGGGAGAATTTGTCTGCCCTTCTGGGCACACGGGGGGAACTGTGGGAAGGCCCTCGAGTACTTGAGTGGTTTAGCCTGTCCACAGGGCAAAGTGGTCAGGTTATCAGCCTGAGTGAAAGCAGCATTAGCCTATATCCCCAGCTAGTTTGGGTTTAAAGCACCACCAAACTCAGGTGAGAGCGTTTTGCATGTGGATGGGAGCAGGGTCAGGGGGAACACCCGTGTAAGAACCCAAGCTAACTCTGCAGTGTAGACAGATACTTAATTCTGTTTGTTTGGTGGCAGTGCCCCAGATACGCTTTCCAAACAGAAGAAGACAAGGGACCAAAGTCATTTGAAGTCTGAGACTACTACTCACAATAGTAAAGGCCATGCCCAGCAGCAGTTGTTTGCAGGATTGTGGATGGCTGGGTCCAAGCATGTTATAACAAAACCAGGTGTTTTTAAAAGTATTCTGAATGCTCCAAATACACTGGTAGACATGGACCTGAGCTAGATCCCCAGCATCTAACCATCAGGAGGCCAGATCCCAGCTTTGCATCCCAGGCCTACCTGTGCACATTTGAGACAGCATATCCTCAGAGGGGAGGGACCAGCTTCCCTCCTCGGCCTGTTCCATCTCTAATTCCCTTGGCTCTGTGAGAAGGAATATTCTGCTCGTACGCTGTAGGCGGTACCCATATGAGAATACAGAGCATGGGCTCTGTTGTTTGAGGCGGATGCTTACTGTACACTCAGGTTGGGGCTAACTGTTTCAAACACCTTTGGGTTGCCACCTAGCTTAATCTTGTAATATATGTGGGGGTAGGAGGATTTTGGTTTTTGCGTGTCTCGGTGATCCCTTTGTGAGGCCAGCTTTCTGTAACAGGCCTAGGTTCTGGGGCAATCGGATAAAACAATGGCATGACACCTTCCCCCAACCTTTGTTTTATTGAAAGCTCATATTCCATTATGGCTCGGACTGAGAGCCTGCCACTGATTTAACAATCCAACTCCACGTTCCATGAGGAGCCTAAACATCATGCAAAAGATTAGGGAATCTCTCTGCCAAGGTTTGTTTATGGTGTATTCTGTCTCCTTCTTCTTGCATGTCTGACCCTGGTGTCCGGCACTGACTGGGGTAATACACTTTTATCAGGGGAGCATCCCAAGGTAATGATACCAGCAGTAGTAATCCAGCACAGCTCAGTCCTAGCCACATTTGGCTTATTTGAAAAATGGTTAAAACTGAAGTTAGATTAAATTTCTAGCCCACAGTACAAAGCCTTGAAAATGTAATTAAAGAAGGAGAGAGCTTGAAAAATGATACAACCATCTATTGCACCATGGGCCTCTCAAAACGTCAAGGACAGCTGAGCTAGAACTTAAATTTTCCAGCACCAAAAGGACCCTTCCTACTTGAGCTAAAGGAGAAGCTCGTAAGAACCTAAAAAAGGCCATACTGGCTCAGATCAATGGTCCATCTAGCCCAGTATCTTGTCTTCCAACAGTGGTCAATGCCAGGTGCTTCAGAGGGAATGAACAGAACAGGGTAATTTGAGTGATCCATCCCCTGTCACCCAGCCCCGGCTTCTGGCAGTCAGAGGTTCAGGGACACCTGGAGCATGGGGTTGTGGCCCAGACCATATTGGCAAATAGCCATTGATGGACCTATCCTCCATGAGCTTCTCTAATTCTTTTTTGAACACAGTTATACTTTTGGCCTTCACAACGTCCTCTGCAAATGAGTTCCACCGACTGACTCTGTGTTGTATGAAGAAATACTTCCTTCTGTTTGTTTTAAACCTGCTCCTATCAATTTCATTGGGTGACCCGCTGGTTCTTGTGTTATCTCCATTAGCAACTAGCCATATAAACCGTATGACATACAGTTGAACAGTTCTGTTTGCATCCAGGAGAGGTCAGTGTAACACATAGAGCCCTGCACAGATACAACATTTATATCCACATCCGATCTGCGACCCACAACAATGGTGCGCAGATATCTGCAGATTTGCAGGTCACTACACATAGTCATTCCTCAGTGTACCAAATGGTTTCTGAAGGGGCACCTCAGTGATCAGATTTTCCAGCTGTAGTTTGTATTCCAGCAATGCAATCTGGACCATGAAAATCTGTTTCACTGTGAAATGAGGAGGAGGGCACCAAATGCATAATTAGTAGAAACCATCTGTGCCAAATCCCCAGAGCTACTTATCAGTTTAACAGAGAATTCTCCTAAGGTCTAATTAGGCTTCTCAAAAAGAAACTCACTGTTTATTTTAAAAATGTGCTTAATTGGGTATTAGCATTAGCAACAGGCTGAAGCATATGTGTGCCTATGTGTGTCATTTACTTCTCTTGAAGTTTTTTCCTTATTTGTGTAAAGCAAATATTTGCCAGAGCATATGTTCCTTTTATACTGTAAACACAAATGGGCTATAAAACAAAGCCCGGCTTTTCAGCAAATACTGAACAGGGATCTGGGTGCAAATGCAGAGGTGGTTTTGGTTTAGGCAGATTGTCGTTCGGGATTTTTCGGCTCCCCTGAATTCTGTGGACAGTTTGGCTAAATGGGTCTGGTTTAGACCCTTTACTGCAAAACCAAAAATCTATAGTTGAAGCCTATAATGTCACGCTGGTAATCACACACCCACATCCACCCCCTGTCTCCTCTGCCATCGGGTTAGAACACCAGGAATGACCATATTGGGTCAGACCTAGGAGCCATCTAGTCCAGTATCTTGTCTCTCTGACAGTGACCGGTATCAGATACTTTAGAAGAAGGTGAAAGAAACCCTGTGGTAATGAATCTTGAAATAATGTACCCAGGGGTCTGTAATTTTGGAGTGCAAATCATTTTGTTTTTCTGAGAACTATACATCTTTTCTTTTTAAAGATGAATGAACAAAAATAGAGATGAGATTATCTTTAAAACGAACAAAAATGCTGTTCTAAACAAAACGTGGATCTCAAAGGACACATGCCATGTGCCCCTGCTTAATCTCTGAGCTTGTTGTTGCATTCTGTCCACTGTCTGTCTGTCTACCTGGACAAGGGGATTATGCTTTGGCACTAAAGTGAAGCACATGTGCACATGCAGGATTAGGAGTTTAAACTATTAACTCTGCTAGATGGGGATCTCCTTTTCATGCTTTTTTGCAAAGCACCTAACTTCCTGTGACTAGTGGGTAAATAATGCCTCTGCTGTGAAGTTCTGAGTGGCAGCAGAGTGCAACACAGCGTGGCCTTCCGATTCTTCCTGGGTATGTGTATAGTGAAAAATACCCCTTGCAAAATGAAGTTGGAAAAGGTCTCCATTTCATAAGGCTGCTCCAGTTTTGCAGGAGTTTTGCACCTAAAAAAACAAACTAATTCTACTGAGCTCCACAAACAAGACATGTCCATGATGAATATTTCATCCAGTTCTAATATGGATGCCAACAGAAGAGCCGGAACAAGTCACGCCTGGGGAGTTTATCGTCTCCGCACATGACATGCTCTGTACGTCACAAGGACTCCTTAGGATTATTTCCTAGCGGTCAGATCTATTAGGCCTGGTCTACACTACGACTTTAATTCGGATTTAGCAGCGTTAATCCGAATTAGCCCTTCACCCGTCCACACTACAGAGCCAGTTAATTCGAATTAAAGGGCACTTAAAATCGATTTCTGTACTCCACCTCGACGAGCGGAGTAGCGCCTAAATCGATTTTGTTAATTCGAATTAGGGTTAGTGTGGCCGCACACCACCAAATTACTGTGGTTAAATTAATGGGGTAGTGTGGCCGCACACCACCGAATTAATGTGGTTAAAAACCGAATTAATGTGCTTAGTGTGGCCGCGCACAATCGAATTTATACAACCTGTTTCCCAAATTCGAATTATCTAAATTCGCATTAATTCCGTAGTGTAGACATACCCTTAGAGGGGAATAATCTCCCAAATGAAGTAGTGGAAGCCCCATCTCTTGAACACACAATGTGGAGAGGCATCATGTCTCTGGTGATTAGCTAGCTGTTTGCAGGGGGCACACTCAGTTGCTACCGCATAGAACATATTGACTCCATTCAAAGACTGCACCTGCTCCCTCTGTGCTTCTGGAGGCAATTTATGGTGCTGTCTCTCACCTGTAAAGCCCTATGTGGGTTGGGCCTTAGGTACCTGGCTCTTTCCCCATATGCCAGTGTGGCAGCTGAGGTCATCTGGAATGTCTGGGGCTGGAGACACTTGGTTTAATGGAGAGCCATTGCTCTGGAACTTGCTTCCCCAACTAATCCACCAGCGGCTGTGTCAATTAGCCGTCTGCGCCTGGTGTACAGCTCAGAGGCATGTGGGTGGGTGGACCCTGCAGTAGTTTATTAGAAAGTGTCTTCCAGTGTAGACATTAGGACAGCCCGGTCTGTCTGTCTGTTTTCACAGCTTTTAGCTCTGCGACTATGTGATAAGTGCATTTATAAATGAAATAAAAATAACTCTCTCTGCAATGCAATACTCTGTAGCCTCTTTATCTGCAGTGTAACCCAACCTGGTTGGCGGAGTCAGATGGTTACCAAACCAAAGCACGGGACCTGGAAATGAAGAGGGCCAGGCAAAGAAGGGAAGATGGTGGTGGTTTGTGAGATGTGAAGAAAGCTGGGCTTGATGATGATACAGGAAGGCAGTGCCAGATGGCAGAAGCTGCAAAGAAAGAAGGCACTTGGACCAACAAGTAGAGAGAAAGAGGGAGAAATTCCTGTGCAGTAATACCCAAGGAGGTAGCTATGATCTGATTAGCACCCCTCTAGCTGATGTAGCGCAGATGCAGTTATGCTGACAGAAGAGTGCTTCTGTGGGCTTGGTTAATGTCTGGGGAGGTGGTGTACCTATGACAGCAGAATTCCTTCTGTCGGCTTATGCTGCATATCCACTAGGGGTCTCTGCTGACATATCCATATTGGCCAGGGCTCTGTAGTGTAGACAAGTGCTCAGCTACAGCTAAGTAGCCTCCCGCCTCAGAGTACGGCACCCGCTGAAGGTAATTCCTTCCAGCAACACTGCCCTTTTTGGACAGTCACAGCTAAACCCCTGGTCTGTTCAGGCTTTGATTCCGTGCCCGCTGCCCTGAAATCTGAGCTCCGGGGGTGTAAATTGACGAGGAACCTGATATGCAGTTACACATCCTCACATTAGGTGTGTGGCAGGCCTGGGAAGAGAGCCCCGGTCTCCTGGGTGCCAGTCCTGTGTTCAGTCCTTTGTCCCAGGCCGCCTCCTGTTGAATGGAATTTCTTGTTTGCAATTAGTTGCTTCCCCCAAACAGCCGTAGTAATATCACATTTTTTCACCCCATCCTGATGCCCTAAATGTAGCCGTTTTTTCCAGACAGGCCCTGAGGAGCATTTGCAGCCGTCAGAGGGCATGAAATACCTAACAAAAGATGACCTTACAACTCCCCCTCCCCCTTCCCTACAACCTACTACACGATCCAAGATACACACAGCAGACAAACAAACCTACAGACTCGCCCAGACGGGCACTCGTTACTGAACCAAACACTGGAGGAAAAGGAGAGATGATGGCTCTGATCACAGGCAATCTCCCAGCAGCCCCCACTTACAGAGAAATAATTAGGGAAAGTTCTCCCTTAGTAACTAACTCCGAAGAGCAACACAAAGTCAGAGCTAGGCCTCCAATGGCTGTTTGCTGTCAGCCTTCTAGCTGGTATAACGTTATGATTAAAGCTGACCTAAAAAATGACAGCAACTGATCCAGGCAGCTGTAATGCTGCTTGATGTGTCACTTGTCAATGGAATCATCCAACGCCTACATTTCACTCCCTCTGCAGCATGCAGAACTGAAAGGTTTAAGCACCACCTGGTGATGAATGATTTGTGTGTCTGGCCTCTGCTGGGTGGAATATGTAGTGCACCTGATTGTTGGCTCATTCTACAGGCTGGAAGAGGAGACTTTCTGTTTGATCTCAATAGCTAGATGTAGTTTTGGTTTTGATGAGTAAATATCAAGATGGCCCCAAGCCACCAAGGCTGGCTCTGGATCCAAATTTCCCCAAAGTTCAGTGGGGCTGGAATCTAGTTGCCCCATCTCAAAAACGATATATTGGAATTGGAAAAGTTACAAGAAAGGACAACAAAAATGATTAGGGGTCTGGAACAGCGTCCACATAAAGAGAGATTAATAAGATTGTGACTTTTCAGTTTGGAAAAGAGACGACTAAAGGGGGATATGATTGAGGGCTATAAAATCATAACTGGTGTGGAGAAAGTAAATAAGGAAGTGTTATTTACTCCTTCTCATAACACAAGAACTAGGGGTCACCAAATGGAATTAGTAGGCAGCAGCTTTAAAACAAGCAAAAGGAAGTATTCCTTCACGCAATGCACAGTCAACCTGTGGAACTCTTTGCCAGAGGATGTTGTGAAGGCCAAGACTATAACAGGATTCAAAAAAGAACTAGATAAATTCATGGAGGATAGGTCCATCAATGGCTATTAACCAGGCTGGGCAGGGATGGTGTCCCTAGCCTCTGTTTGCCAGAAGCTGGGAATGGGCAACAGGGGATGGATCATTTGATGATTACCTGTTCTGTTCATTCCCTCTGGGACACCTGGCATTGGCCACTGACAGAAGACAGGATACTGGGCTAGATGGACCTTTGGTCTGACCCAGTATGGCTGTTCTTATGTTCTTAATCTGGAGTGTTGGTTTTGGCCTCTTGCTCTGAATTGCCACTGACATTAGGCGACAACAGGTAGGGTCTTTTGCAGCTATATGTTCTGATTGCACCTAAGCCTGAGTACCTGGTATGAGCCCACTCCGGCATCATAGGAAGGGCCAGTAAACAGGGAGCCTCTTCTGAATAGGAGGGATTATCTGGGAGACACGAGTCACATGTTGCAGCAAGTAACCAAGGCCATGTCTACACTACAGATTTATGTCGACTGAGCTTACATCGGCACACAGCCTCCGCAGTGATTACATGGCTTTTGTGCGCACATTTGGCTTCTTGTGTGGAACGGCTCCTGAAAGCCAGTAACAATCAACGTAAGAACGCAATGTCTGCACTGACATTGCATCGACCTAACTACATTGACCTTGACTCTGAGCCGCTCAGGGAAGTGGTGTTACTAAATCAGCGTTGATGGGAGCCAAATTTAAGTGAAGACACTTCCACAGCTAGGTTGACGCGAGGCAGGTTATGTCGACCTAACTATGTAGTGTAGACAAGGCCTAAGTACAGAGTTTAGGGAGAGTACCCCTCTGGGCCTAACCATTTCAGTTAGACTTGGGAAATGTGGCTCAGTTTGCTGCCATATCTAGGTGGTGCAGGTGTCGTGTGTGTGTGTGAGAGAGAGAGAGAGAGAGGAAGGGATATTGCGAGGTTCCTGCCTTAGGAGGAGAAATACTTGAACTCTTCTTTTCCTTTTAAATCTATTGTTCTTTTACTTCACCCCGTTTCTCTTCAGGAAATTTCTCCTAGGCTATGTCTCCATTACTAGTGCTACAGCTTCACAGCTATGGAACTGCAGCTGCACCACTGTAGTGTAGACATTTACTACAGCAACAGAAGGGATGTTTCCATTGCTGCAGTATATCCACCCCCCTGGAGAGGCAGTAGTGTGGTCAATGGAGGAATTCTTCCATTGGCCTAGTGGTGTCCGTACCAGGGCTTAGGTCGGCTTAATGATGTCTCTCAGGGGTGTGAGTGACGTAGCTATGGAGACCTACGTTTTAGGTATAGACCAGGCCTTAGTTCCTATTGGGTCTTTCTGTTGTTGACAGCAGAGGGCCAAATTGTGGTGTGAATCCAGAATAACTCCCCTGAAAAGAGCAAAGTTCTGGGGAGTTATACCAGAACAGTATTGCCAACTCTGAGTGTTAAAAAAATCACGAGCCAGGCCTAAGGAAAAAAGATAATGAAATTGCCTCAAAACCATGCGATCTATATGAATAATGTTGGTGATTTTTGTTTGTAGAAAGGTTTTTAAGCCTTCGGGGTGAGTGTGTGAGTCACATTTTCAAGTTTTTCTCTGCTGTTTTTTTTTTTAATGAATGCTGAGGTTCTTATGTAATCACCTGACTCCAAGATCTGGAGCTTTTAAAGAAAACAGGAGAGATTGCATGACACACAATAAAAGCACAAGAGTTGGCCATACTGCCAATGTCCCCACTTTGTCAGGCTTACGAGTCAAACCCAGGGACCAAGCAATCTCTGTGTGCTGGATGCTCCTAAAAACCCTAGCCAGCCCCTCCAGATGTGCTAACTTACCCCCGTGTGGCTCTCTGGTTAAAGGGCTGCAGCACTTCCGGGCTGTGGTGCCCTTTGTTGGCACACAGCTGCCTGTCCCTAGCCGGCTCTGTGGCCCTTCCAAAACCCATGTGCCCCTCTTCTCTCCTTCCCCTCCAATGGCCAGCCTGCTGCTCCTTTCCTGTCCTTGGCTAACAGCTTGGTGCAGCTTCATCTGTGACTTCTTATGGAGATTATTTAGTGAGGGTGACTGGGTAATAAACAGACACTGGTCAGGCTCCTGACCAGGGTAAGACAGTACAGCTCTGGGGTTCTAGGCTGGGCAGCTGGGGGAGTTGGCTGGAGTCTTCTCTCTTGTTGGTTCATGAGTGGCTGGGAGAAGCATTCATGTAACTCAGTTGGATGTGTCCTTGCCTGTGGATGTCTGTGTACGTGCAGGACCTGGAGGGGTTTGCAGCTTGTCACAGCATCACAGTGTGAGCGGGAGCCCGGGTTGGTGAGACAGAGGGCTCAGTGGTACCCCAGTTCTAGGTTACAGCCCGGGGAACCCATAACCCCACCCCATGGTTTTGATCCCATGGCCTTCCCCACCGTTCTAGCCACTGTCACTGCTGATGCCACTTCACCTCCCGCATCCAGGGGTTCCACGCTGGCCAGGTTCCCTAAGGGAGCGTAGAGGTTGCCCAGCTATCTGCACCAGCTGCCTCAGTGACCTCTGGTGGCCAAACGGCAGTTCCCGCAGGAGGGTCCAGCTGGGCTGCAGGAACATGGACAGGGCTGCCAGGTGCATGAGCGTCACGTGAGATGCCGGACACTCAGCAGCTCCGCCCTGTGCCGGCTAACACGACTGCAGCATCCCAGTGCAGGCACCCCAGGCCTGCCTGGCTGCTGCTGCTGCTGCTTTAGCTGGCCCTGTTTGCAGGGACGCCGCGCCTCGGTCTTTGCTCTTTGGAGGGGTTCGTGGGACGGATGGGCCCAAGCGGAACAAGACCCAGACTTCAGGGTCCTGCTGGGATCCGAGTGTTGGGTTTTCCCTAATGTGGCCTCAATTATATCCCCCCTCAGGTGGGGGAGGGGTTTCATGTCTGTTGCCACCTTCCCCCGCCCCCTCACTCCCCTCTGGCCTCCTCATGCTCTAAAGCCCACGGTTCATGCCCTCACCGTCCCCAGCTGTGCACTGGTATGGCTGACACACTGCTCTCCCCAGGGTGTGCCATCCCCTCAGAGGTGTGGGGTCCTCAAGGCGGGCCCTGTGGCTGGAGGTGAGCTCCCAGTGTCGGCAGGGTGTTCTCCACACAGAGGGGATGTGAGGGTAGAAGTGGTTTATGCCTGGCCCCAGAAGCCAGAGTTTCTCCTGGCTCACGCTGACTCTCGCTGTTCTTGTGGGGGCCAGTCTCCTTGGCTGGGTTGCAAACCCCATTGATTGGCAGCTCTAGGGTACCTCAGCAGCCACCCAGGTCCCATGCCAGCACCTCCCTGGGGTTAGCCGTGGACTCAGTCCCCCACCTGTCTGTTCTCGGGGGCGCTGCTAGCCCCACTGCATTGCCCGGGCGAGGGCTGCTACCAGGCTGATTGGTCTACTGGGGGATGCTTCTAATCTGTGGGTCAGTCTCTGTGCTCTTGTATCACATTGGGGGTGTCTCTGGCTCTGCAGAGAGACTCTGCCACCTACCCCTGTTCCTGGCCACCCAAAGTAGGGGGCCTACAAAGCAAAGGTCATATCATGAGCCGTCTCTCATCCAGCTCCTCTCATTTCTTCTCTCTCATTCCTCCTGGTTATATCATCAGCTGGATCCCATATCAGCGCTGCCTTCCTGGGATTCCGCTTCATCGGACCCTTCACTCAGCAAAGCAGTCCCTGAGCGCCATCTCCTGGAGAGCATTATGTAGTACAGCTGGGAGGATCTTAAACTGAGTGTAGAGGTGCTGGCTGGGGCTTGACTCTCTCCGGGCAGTGGGGAGCCACACTGGCTCCCTGCACACAGCTGAGGTTTGGGGAATTAGTCCGGCCACGGGAGCCTTCCCTGGTGGCCCTTGTGGAGGCAGAAATAAGTACAGTTATGATGGGGCCCTAGGTCAGGGCGGGCAACAATGACTCAGACCCTCGGGCAGGGGCTGAGCAATAACGCTATCGCAGTAGCGATATATACAGTAGTGAGCCCCAGCCCTAGGCCCGGGCGGGGCAATAATAAGTCAGGAGCTCAGGCCCTCAGGCAGGGGCTGAGCAGTAACAGTACAAAGCGCAGTGCGCCTAGGCCAGGGCGGGGGCATAATGAGTCAGGAGCTCAGGCCCTCAGACAGGGCTGAGCAATAACAGTAGGCCCAAGCCTCTAAAAGGCCTGGGAGAGGGGGAGACGGCCACCCGCGGGGTGGGTGGCAGGGGAGACGCAGGCCCTCCCACTCCACTGCGTCCCAGCCCGGGGCCCTAGCAGTGGCAGAAGACCCGCTGCTGGGTCAGTGTAGGGTTACCATTCGTCCGGATTCCCCCGGACATGTCCGGATTTTTTAGCTAAAAATAGCGTCCGGGGGGAATTTGTAAATGTCCGGACTTCCCCCCGGACGCTAACAGGGCAGCTGGCCGGATGCTGAAACTTACATGGGGCTCTGACAGCCAGAGACAGCCCCTCCTCCGCTCCCCTGCAACAGAGATCAACTCCCTCCCTCCCTGCATTCCAGATTGCCTCTGGCAGTCTGGAGCTCCTCCACCGCTCCTCCTCCCCCGCCAGCCAGCCTGCCGGGACAAGCCTGCCGGGATGAACGGAGCCGTTCCTGAGCAAGCTCATGGAAACATTAGGCGAAGGCCAACAACAAGGGTGCCAGGGGGTCGGAGAAGGGGCAGGGAGGTTTTGGAGGGGGCAGTCAAGAGACGGGGGGGTCGGGAGTTCGGGGGGGGCTTTCTGGGGGAGGGTGTGGATAAGGTTTTGGGCAGTCAGGGTACAGGTAGGGGGTAGGGTCCTGGGGGGCAGTTAGGGGGGGTCTTAGGAGGGGGCAGTTAGGGGGGGTCTTAGGAGGGGGCAGTTAGGGGATAAGGAACAGGGAGGCTTAGGTAGGGGGTGGGGTTCTGGAGGGCAGTTAGGAGCAGGGGTCCCAGGAGGGGCGGGGGGGGGGCTGGGGGTTCTGGGGGGGGCGGGAAGTGGGAGGGGCAGGGGCGGGGCTAGGGCACGACGGGGGCGGGGCTCCTCCCGTCCTCTTTTTTGCTTGCTGAAATATGGTAACCCTAGTCAGTGGGGATCCTGGCCACAACACACTGACATGGGCTCTGGCAGTGCTGCAGCCAGACTAGGGTCGGCTGCCCCCGGGCTACTTCCTACCTCCCCCTCATGTGGTACCTGAGTCACGGTTCCTCGGGGTAGTGGGCGAGCGGCAGGCCCGGCAACTCCTCCAGGCTGGCGGGCCGCGGGGGTTTCCCAGTCGCGGGCTAGGCTGGAGGCGTCTGGCCTCAGGGCCAGCTTTAGGGCGATTCAGCCAATTCCCCGGAATCGGGCCCCGCGCCCCTAAGAGGGCCCCGCAACGTCCCGAAGGAGCTGCCGCTGAAGTCCCGCTGCTGTCTTCGGCGGCAGCTCCTTCGAATCAGGCCCCGCGGTGCCTAAAGCCGGCCGTCTAGCCTCCCTGGTGTCTGGCCCTCTACTGAGCAATGAGGGCGAGCCTTTATACTTCCGGGTCGCCGCCTGACCCTCTGAGGGGCGGGCTCAGAGCTCCCTAGCTCCGCCCACCCCGGCCTCCAGATAGGCTCGTCCCTCTCCGGGGTGGCGGGGAGCCGCACCGCCTCACTACACCAATGTATTGAATTAGTGGCACTAATGCAGTTCTGCTGTTGATAAATTATATATTGGGGAAATACTTAAAACAGCCCATAGGTCACACTAACAGGCTGGGGACTGAATTTTGGAAAGCAGTGACTCTGAAAAGGCCTCGAAGCAGAGGCGATGCATGGGGGGGGCAAGTGCTCCCCCCACCCCAGATTTCTGCGAACGCCAAGGTGCCCTTGCAGGGCTTGCCCTGTTCGCATTGCTGGGGGAGGGGAGGGCTCTGTCCTTCTCCCTTTGTGCCTCCCCCCTGCATGTTTCTGGCTCACTCGGCCCCTGTCACCAGCACCTCAGCCAGGGCAGGGAGCGGAGGGGTTGGGCCACCACTGCCTCCCCAGCCGGGCTCACTCACAGACAGCCATCATTAAGGTTAAGAGTTTGTCAAGGATATTTTTAGTAAAAGTCAGGGACAAGTCCCGGGCAATCACCAAAGATTCACGGAAACCCGTGATTGACTTTTACTAAAAATATCCCTGACGAAATGGGGAGGGGAGAGGATCCAGCATCTGCGGCGTCTGGGAGCTCTGGGGTCCCCCGCTGCCTGCAGGAGTCCCCTCCCCATAGTGGTTGGGAGATCCAGGGTTCCCCCCACCTGCTGAAGGGAGTTCTGGGAGGGGTCCCGGCCACCCACGGTGGCTGAAATGTCTGGGGTCTCCACACCACCCACAGAGGCTGGGAGCTGCGGGGTCCCCCTGCTTGCTAGCTGCTTGGAGCTCTGGGGGACCCCCACCACCTGCCACAGCTGGGAGCTCTCATGAGGCACAGAGGCAGCAACCCAGAGTGGCCACCCTCAACAGGTGTGAGAAGCGGCTCCATCCTGCCTCCTCCGCTCCCTGCCCAGGCCAGGCTGCTGGGGTGAGGGGCCGAGCAAGCTGGAAACATGCCGGGGGTGGGAGGGTCAGCAGGACAAGAACAGGGCCCCCCCCCCACACACACACACACCTGCTACTGAGGCCAGAGAGTGGGGATTACTTGGCCACATGCTCTTTTACACGGATGCTTAAAATAACTTGGGCCCAAGTGATTTGCCCCTGGGCATAGTGCAAATCAGTGCAGCAAAGGGGCCAGATTCTCAGGTGAAGCTTGTGGGAAGGGGTCGCCAAGGTGGGCGTTGCATGCCACTCTGTGCTGGGCTGGTCCCTGGGCACAGATCTCTAACCTGTACCAGCTGTCAATAGCCACAAGCGGCTGTTACAGCAGCTGGGGATTGTTGAGGTGCAGTGACACATGCTTCCTGGGCCGGCTGAAAAGCTGGCTGTGGGAGGGGTTGTGGGAACTGCTATGGCATCTCTGCTACACCTGAGCACCCCCCTACCTGTGGAGATCCTCTGGGGACTGCATCTGCTGAATGTCGGGCTGCTCTTAGGGTTGTTGGCGAATTTTTGGACAAACTGTAGGGTTTTGTTGCCAAAAAAGCTGATTTGTCAAAACCAAAACTGTTCATGAAACGTCATCGGTTTCGATGACTCTCCCAACTCCAAAAAATCGAGGTGTGTGTGTGTGTGAAGGAGTTCTACCGTTTTCGGAATGTCCCATTTCAGCAGTTTTGACCTGAAAAGTTTTGATTTTTCCAGTTGAAACAACCTTTAAAGGCAGGCTGGACTAAAACGGTCCTGTAAGGAGCAATCTGACACTAGCTACGAGAGGGCTTTAATGACTGAATAGGTCTTTTCCATCTCTAACGTTAGAGGCTCCAAAGGTACCTATTACAGCCATGTTAATTGGATTATAAAGTGCCTGAACGCTGCCATCTTGTGGTAAATTTAGATAGCTATGAGATCTGGTTACAAAAATGAAAAAAACCAACCAAACAACGGGGGTCAAGTCGGGCATGAATTCCTCGGGCTTTAGGTCAAGCTGTTTATTTGCAAATAAATGATTCTTGTGCCAGGTGCTGATATTCACAGCGTCATCTCTCACATAACCACATAATAGTCAGGTAGTGAAGAACATGTTCATGATTCGAGATGGTTTCACTGATTCGTTCTGGAAGCAAGTCCACCTGGTGAGCAACGTCTCGAGGACAGAAAGATGAAGAAACCTTAATCGGTTTTGGTCAGTTTGGATTAGCTCATTATCTGGTTAAAGATAAAGATCATGGAAATTGACTGTATCTTTGTATACGCCTGGTTATCACTACAGCAAAAATTTGGTATTTTGTGTCTCATTTTTTAAGTTTGTATTTTTTAAGTTTAGTTGTTAATTTAAAAAAAATTAAGTTTAGTCAAGTTTTAGTTTCTTTAGTTTGTTTGATGAATAAAAATAATGTCCTTTATGATTGAGTATTCAATAAACGTTCACCTTTAAAAAAAAAAAAATTCCCTGGGTGCATGCCCTAATGAAATGTGCTGCGCACGCCTATGCTCTTATCCCCAGATGTGGTGCCCTCCAAATCCAGACAGGAGAACCGTGGCAGGCCAGTGTAGGTGAAACTTGCTGTCCACCTGCCGACAACAGAGGATTTCCCTCTTCAGGAGCCGCAATCCATTGCCTTTCTCTACAGTCTCCCATTTACTCAAAGCAATGCAAAAATCCAGGCCTAAATCAACCTGTCCTAATGACTTTAAAGAGGCTTCCTGTCTGGGCTCAGCCTGGGCACTTCAGCATTGCCTTGTTTGCTTTTGGTATCTGGAAAACAAATGAACCGACTGAGTAAAACAACATAAAACAGAGATAAAATGGTCCGAAAACCATTATGTACCCAGGCGAAACAACCGTAAACAAGTTCTCCTGTGTAACGGGAGCCCGGCCAGGTGGCTGACAAATTGCAATTAGCAGCATTACCTCACGGACAGGCAAACCCAACAGACATGATGAAGGAGCTGGAGGGATTTGTGGTGGAAGATTAAAAAAGAAAAGGAGCAAAACATTTACAGCTTGACCGAGCAGCAGCTAAGGGATGAGACGAGGGGCCTACAACATTTGAATACTTGGAGGGCGTTCACATCAGGGAAGGAGAGGCATTCTTGATTGCAGTGCCAGGGGGAGCTAGTAGTGATGGGATGGAATTAAAATAAGGAGGCTGTAGATTACGCCACATCCTCAGCTGCTGCAAATCAGCATGGTTCGCTTGTCTTCAACGCAGCTCTGCTGAGTCATGCCAGCTGAGGACTTGACCATAAACATCCAGGGAAACTTCTTGACAGCAGGGAAGTGGTGGAAACCTCCTGACTTGCAAAAACTAGGCGGCTAAAGCGCGAGAAAATGTACTATGTGAATTATCAAATGTTTGACAGTGCTCTGGAGATGGAGGGCCAGGCAGTCTGCAGCCGGGATAAATCAGCATAATGCTACTGAGCTCGACGGGGATATGCCGTTTTAGCTGCAGATCTGCTCCTGAAGGTGCTACGTACATGCGAAGTCATCTTCTGGCAGTGTTATTTGTCATGTAGCCAGGGAGCAATCCCGCACTGGCATAAGCGCCGACTCCATGGGTGCTCTGGGGCTCTAGCACCCACGGAAAAAAGTAGAGGCCTTGGTTACACTTGCAGCTGTACAGCGCTGTAGGTAAACCTGTCTTCGTACAGCTGAGTAGGGAAAGCGCTGCAGTCTGTCCACACTGACAGCTGCCAGCGCAGTGGCGTGGCCACACTTCAACATTTGCACCTGTGTTGGGAGCGGTGCATTATGGGCAGCTATCCCAGCATTCATGTGGCTGCAACGTGCTTTTCAAAATGGGGGGGTGGGGTGGAGTGTGACAGGGAGTGTGGGGGGAGAGAGAGTGCTTTTTGGAGCGTGTCAGCACTGTCTTTTGCAAATTCCGAACTCCCGGCCCCCTGCTCATTCATTCACTCACTCAAAGCAAACAGCAAACTGTTTGCTTTTTCTCTGTGGTACGAGCTTTGAAACCGGCACTTCCGCATTCCTGCAGCCGGTCACAACAATGGAGAGGACTGGCCACTTGACAAGGTGATCAGTACAGCGCTGCAGGTTGATTCCTGATACACACTCACAGGGGAGAGTCGTAGCCACTCCGCTGTATCTCTTATGCTTCTCGGGGAGGTGGAGTACCTGCAGCGGTGCACCCAGGGAGATACAGCGCTGTACGTGCCCTGCCAGTGTAGCCGGTCAGTGAGTTACAGCGCTGGGAGCGGCTTTACAGCGCTGTAACTCGCAAGTGTAGCCAAGGCCACAGGGTGCGCAGCAACCAGGAGCCAGAGCTTGAGTGTGCAGTGTGATGAGTTTGGTGCTGCTAACAGCTTCTGCCCTTGGGGCAGGGCATTTGTTTATAAACAGAGGTAGGGTGATTAAGATAACAAAAGGCTTGTCCTTAAATTAAATTAAGGAGCGTTAGATGATCCTGAAAGCATTGCCAGGAACTCCAGTTAAGAGATCGGAAACAAAGGGTAGGAATAAATGGTCCATTTTCAGAATGGAGAGAAGTAAATAGGGGTGTCCTCCAGGGGCTTGTACTGGGATCAGTGCCATTCAACATATTCATAAATACTGCAAAAGGGGAAAAGAGCGAAGTGGCAAAATTTGTAAACGATACAAAATTACTCAAGATAGTTAAGTCCAAGGCAGAGTGCAAAGAGTTACAGAGGAATCGAACAAAACTGGGTGACTTGGCAACAAAATGGCAGATGAAATTCAATGTTAAATGCAAAGTAATGCACATGGCAAAATATAATCCCAACTATACATACAAAATGATGGGACCTAAATTAGCTGTTACCCATCAAGAAAGAGATCGTGGAGTCATTTGCAGTATTCTGGAAGCACTATGCTTCCAGAGTTCTGCAAATTTATAAGAATCCTTCTCACGGTGCCTGTATCATCCTGCACTGCGGAATGCTCATTCTCCAGCTTCAGAAGAATTAAAAACTATCTCCAGGCATCAATGGGACAGACACAACTGAATAATATCGCTGCCCTTAACGTCCATACCAGGGAACTAGATGTAAATAAGATTGCTGACAGTTTCATCCAGAAAGCTATAGTGAGACATTATGTCTTTAAACTGGGCCGTTAGTGAAGACAGCTTGTAGGTGATTGCACTGATTTTAGTATACTGTAATTCATGTAGAGGGTTGGACTAGATGACCTTCTGAGGTCTCTTCCAACCCTAATCTTCTATGATTCTATGTAACGTAATTATCAGGGGCGGCTCTATGTATTTTGCTACCCCAAGCACGGCAGGCAGGCGGCTTTCGGCGGCATGCCTGAGGGAGGTCTGCTGGTAACGTGGATTCGGTGGCACACCTGCGGGACGTCCGCCGGTCCTGCGCCTTCAGCGTACCAGCCGCCGAATTGCTGCCGAAGCCGCGGGACCGGCGGACCTCCCGCAGGCTTGCCGCCCCAGGCACACGCTTGGTGCGCTGGTGCCTGGAGCCACCGCTGGTAATTATATAGTTCATAACCATTTAATTATTATTAAAATAGCAAAGATACCAATGATAGACACATTCAATAACTAGAACATGAAAGAAGTGTATAAAAATGCTGAAAATAGCCTCCTTCCCAAAACTGGCAGAGCGCCCTCTCCCCCTCCAAACAAACACACACGTCTTCAAAAACACCCACCAGCAAAAACAAAAGTCAGCGCCTATGCACACTGCCATGGGGGAGCCGTGGGGGACTTAGCAGTTTTTCTCCATTGCTAATGTCTATGACTCAGTTCTGTACATCAGAGACAAAATGGAAAAGCCTGAGGACAAATATAGCAGCTGCCTCCCAGAGATGGATTTGTTTGTGCTGATGGATAAGTCACAGGACAGTGCTTAGGAACAGCTTTGTCATATTGGCCACCCTGCTGCACCTTGGTTTCCCCTGGTGAACCGACTGAGTCCTTACCCGGCTTCATGTTGGAGTCCATAGGGCTTATGGTCCTGGGTGACTTCGGTGCTCATGCAGATGATAGCTCTTTGGGGTAGACTGGGGATTGCTTGTAAATCATGTCAGCTGAAGGGTTACCCAAGAGGCATTCAGACTCAATGCACAGAGGTGGTCACGCCCTGGACTGGGCTTGGAAATTGAGGTGAGGTGAGGAGCAGGCTCTTGCCATGGCCTGACTGGCCCTTCCTCCAGTTTGCAGTCAGGGATCATTTCTACTTCTGCCAGGGCAGAGGACCCTCTTGCATTAGTCCACTTGTGGAGAATAAGGGACCTCTTCAGCTTCTGATCTCTCTAAGGGAAAGCGTGGTACAGCCAGCTCGCCATTCTGTGGATGGTCTACTAGGGCATCAATATGGTGGCGCCTACACGTCCTCTCCCCACACTCTGTTCCCGTACATCAAAGGGGTATGTAAATGGCCTGCAACGGATGGAAGGCACAGGGTGGAGAAGATAGTGTCTACAGAAGTCATTCCATTCTGGAGTTGACTGATTGCTGCACGATGCTTTTAAGAAATCTTCTCTGTGTATATTATAAAGGTGAAGAAAACATCCTTCCCCCCACCCCCCAAGAGCAACTATTGTCTAGTGGTGCCGCTCTGGGTGCAAAGCAATGGTGGATGCACTCCAAACTTTCCTTCCATTTCCTGTGGTATTCCCCATTCTCTCTCTCTAACTGGGTGCGACTGTGAGGTTCTGCTGGGACTAGCTGCTGGGTCCGTGGAACAGCCGAAACACCCCCACATCACTACCCGACAGCCGTGATAGAGTCGTATGCATTATCACATAGACCCTGGGGAGATAAACTTCACAGGAAGTACTGCCTTGGAAGCCTAGACTGACAACTTCCTGTATGGCCCCTGATTGGTCCAAGCATCCTATTTAAGCTCAGGAGACATTCCAAGAAGTGTCCATGCAAGAAGGTGGACTCCCCTCCCATCCCACTTAGAGATGGACCTGCCTCTCCGCTCATATTCCTGACTTTGGTTCTGACTCCTGGCTCCTGGCTTTGACCTTTGGTGCTGTTCCTGGTCTCTGACTGCCACTGCTCTAACTATTAGGCTGATTGCCAATGCTCTGACCATTAGGCCTGACTATCGTGACAGCAACGTTCTGAAACAGAAGAACTATTTAAGTGCTACTCCTCTACAAAGCAACAAGGATTTCCTGGAGAGATTTCAACCCATAAAGCTCTGTGCCTAATGGAATGACGCAGCACCATTCTTCCATTGGTATCATCTTGCTAGCCCTTTTCTGGTTCTCTAAAACCTCTTGTATGGCTCACTGTTGGAGACAGGACCCCAGACTAGCTGGAAGATTGGTCTCTCCTAGAGTGGCGATTTCTATACCCTTGCAAAGTGAGACAGGCAAAGACAGAGTGATAAACACAGATATGCCCTTAAAAGAAGACCTCACTAAGGGATTAATACATTCAGAACAGGAGAGTGGCTGGAGAAAAAAATCTTTGAAACCTATTGTTGAACGGCCTAGGAAGTTTATGCTATTTCTGGGCAAAAAGGCTTTTAAAAATAGAAAGCAATTTCCAAAGGCATTTATGGCGAAGAGAACCAGGGGAAACAAATTCAGGTCAAGCACATATTGTGTGTTGGCTTTTCAATGAAAAAAAGAAGTTTATGAAAAAATGCACACACTGGCCCCAATCTTGAGCACTTTACTTTGTTTTTAATCTGTCTCGCCAAGGTTCTTAGATACCACAGTGATGGGCACAATAAGGATGCCAAGCAATGCAAGGACACAAGCAGATCTCTTCTTGGGCTCCGATCCTGCAAGCCGCCCTGTTTCACTCATCTGTCTCTTATCACATTGTCTCCTTGGCCCTTCTGCTTGGCCAGTGAGGCCAGCTTTGATTGCCCATTAGTAAGGCTGCGATGGGAGCAGTGAAGCCAGCACTCTGGGCAGAGGCAGCATGCAGAGCTTCCTGGTCACGCCTCCGCCTAGCAGCTGAGCAAGGGAGATGTCGCCGCTTCCGGGGAGCCCCCCCGGTAAGCACTGCCCAGAGCTTGCCTCACCCCATCCTGTACCCCAACCTCCTGCCCCCTCCCACACCCAAACTCTGCTGCTGGTAGGGCGGGGGAGGCACAAAGCCAGGTAGGGAGCCTGCTGGCCTTGCCAACCCCCACCCCCAGCACCAGCAGGGTCCCGGGCCACACGCTGCCGCCCGTCCCCATTCCCAGCAGCGGGGCCGCCCTTCCGCAGCACCTGCGGCGCCCCCGGCCAGCCCCCCCACCAAGTTTTAGTCACGGGTATTTTTAGTAAAAGTCAGGGACAGGTCATGGGTCATGAATTTTTGTTTAATGCCCGTGACCTAGCTTACCAAACGATCCAGATCACTCTGTGTCAGTGACTTGTCCTCTTCTTTATTCACCACTCCCTCAGGCCAGGTCTACACTACACACTTACTTCAGTATTAGTAGGTCACTCAGGGGTGTGAAAAATCCACACCCCTGAGTGACGTAGTTATACCGACCGTAACCCCCTGTGTAGACAGCACTATGTTGACGGGATAGTTTTTCCTGCTGACATAACTACCACCTCTTGCGGTGGTGGAGTTATTAAGCTGATGGGAGAGCTCTCTCCTGTCAACTTAGGGCATGGCTACACTTGCAGATGTAAAGCGCTGTGAGTTAAACCTGCCTTCGTAGAGCGCAGTAGGGAAAGCACTGCAGTGTAGCCACATTTGCGGCACTTGCAGCGGCATTGGGAGCGGTGCATTATGGGCAGCTATTCCAGCATGCAAGTGACTGCAACGTGCTTTTCAAATGGGAGGGGTGGAGTGTGACAGAGTGTTATGTGTGTATGTGGGGGGAGAGAGAGTGGGTTTTTGGGGTGCTGAGAGTGTGTCAGCACACTGCCTTGTAAGTTCAGACCCCCCCCCCCCACCTCTCTCTCACTCACTCAAAGCAAACAATAAATGTTTGCTTTTTTTCGGAGCTGATAAGCAGCCGGCTTCTCCAAGATGGTGCTTTGACAGGGCATTTCCGCATTCCTGCAGCCGATTTCACAACAATAACAAGAGTGGCCACTTGACTTAAGGGGATTATGGGAAGTTTCCGGAGGCTGATCAGAGCGCAGTAATGCAACACCTCGTTCACACTGGCGCCGCAGCGCTCCAGCGGAAGCGCAGCAAACATTATTCCACTCGCCGAGATGGAGTACCAGCAGCGCCGTAGCTGTGGAGTCAGAGTGCTCTACGTGCCTTGCCAGTGTGGACAGGGAGTGAGCTAGGACGCCTGGGGCTGCTTTATTGCACTGTAACTTGCAAGTGTAGCCAAGGTCTTAGAACGTCTTCACCAGACACGCAACAGCCACGCAGCTGCATCTGTGCAAGTTTGTAGTATAGACCTGCCCTAAGTCTTTGCGTCACTTGCAAGCTTTATCAGTGATGATGCTATGTTTTCCACCAGGTAACTGATAAAAATGTTAAATAGTGTAGGACTAAGAACTGATTCCTGCGGGATTCCATTAGAAACACATCTGCTCAATGATGATTCCCCATTTATAATTACTTTTTGAGATCTGTCAGCCAGTTTTTAATCCATTTAATATGTGCCCTGTTAATTTTGTGGGAGACAAGGTGGGTGAGGTCATATCTTTTGTTGGGGAATGGGACAAGCTTTTGAGCTTACACAGCTCTTCTTCAGGCCTGGGAAGGGTACTCAGATTGTCACAATAGACGGTAGAACAGATAAGGAGTTAACACATGTTGCAAGAGACTATTCAAGGTGAAGTGGGCAATTAAGCTCTACTGTGCTAGGACAAAGGCAGGTTAATGGGTTACAGATTGTTGTAATGATTGACCATAAACCCAGTGTCTTTTTTCAGTCCATGATTTTTGGTGACAAGTAGAGTTATGAATATGAGAGCTCCCAGGCTCCTCTTTTGATGGGGTTGTGCGGGTTTCCTTTGAGGACTAAGAGGTCAGCTAGTGAGTGATCGTTTTGTGAAAAGTGTTCGCCCATGGGTGATAGGGTGTATGTGTCTTGTATTCCTTTTCTGTGTGAGTTCATTCAAGAGCATAGTGACTGTGGGTGAAACCAGACATAGTTGTTACTGTGTACACTGGATGAGGTACACCCGCCCTGGCAGCACACCCCAATTGCCACCTACCACCCCACACTGGAACCCATACAGGTATCATTAAACAGGTACAACCCATACTCGAAAGGGATGACATCCTGGAAGAAATCTTTCCTGAATCCCCTCTTCTGGCCTTCAAACAACCCCTCAACCTTAAAGCCCTATTCAGAATGAAAATAGCCTTAATTCGGTTTAGCTTAATTCACTTAAACTAAATCAAATTAAGGCCACCTTCATTCTGATTAACAGCATCCACACAGGGATTTAAAGCAGTTTAACTAATCTACTTCAAATTCACACCTTTAGTTAATTCAAATTAATTTTCCTGGATATCCCCATGTAGACAAGACCAGATATTTGTTTTTAAACAGGCTGCTTAGTATCTGGGCCTCAGCAGAATGGTTTTTCTTGGAAATTCATCTAATGAGAATTCTAATGGTGAACATTTAACAGGGGCAGCCTCTACCTCTATTTATCCATCCATCCATCCATCCATCCATCAGCGTAGTATCTGAGCATCTTTTCTAACATTTTCTCATATTAATATTATAATGATCATTTCATTCTACCACCAACTTTCACACACACGTTAGGAAATAAATAATAGAGGCCCAAATCATCCCTTCTCATGGAAAAACCCATTGAAGGAGGCTCTGGGAAAAGAAATCTTCGTGAGGCTCCTCCTCAGCAGTCAGTGGTATTGGGGCTTATATTGAGGCGTCTACATTCTGCCCAACCAACAGCTTGTCAGGAGCCCAAAGGTCATCACATAAATTACATGAAATGGAGAAGATTATAGATGGAGCAATACATGCTGGGACTTGCAGTCTCCCCAGGCCCCATCCTCATATTAAAGATTACAGCATCTGTGGGTTTAAGGACTCCATAGGCTACATGTTTGCTCACCCCTCATTCTAGCCCATCCACTGGATAGGGAGCTAATAACTCCGGAGCAGGGCTGAGTCTGTCCACAGGGGTAGTGGTAGCATGGCACATACCAACCTGTGTGTATGTTGCCCTCTGGGGAAAATGAAACTGCTCCCACCCTTGAAAGATGTTTTTCTGGGGCCTTGTGCCAATTGCATGTGTCTCTGTTCATACAGCGCTCTGCCAATGAGGTTGCAAAATCATCCCATGAGTTTACTTCAGTGCTTGTCATCTAAAAATACCATATGAATGCTGACAGCGGCGCCTTTCTGCAGCTCTCTGTTGGCCGAGGAGATGGTGTCTGACGTCTCAAAGTGCAGCACAGCTGTAAAAGTTCCTCACCACAGGCTGCATAGTTGACCCAGAGCATTTTTTAAAGACACTTTGTCCTAAACATTGGCCCTCTTCCAACATCGCACACCCTTTGGTAATGGGAGGAAGACTGGTCAGCTTCTCTGCATTTTTGGCAGTGTCCATATCACAAGCCTCGTTAATTCTATTTTCAGGCGCCCTCTTGACCTAGGCACCCGTAGGGACTGAATGGCTGTGATGGATCCATAGGGATGTGTTTTTGTTTTTTTCCCAGTGTGCAGGCCACTGTATTGGGAATATTTGTTCCTCATTATGTCTTTGGCCACCAGCAATAAGCTCTGTGGTGAGCAAGATGCCAAGGTAAAGTCATTACCTACCCACAATGGGAAAGACCCTCCTGGCCAAACCCACCATTAACCCTGCTGCTTGATCCTCATTTCGTTTTGCGGCCCACGAGGAAAGGGTTAAGCACCCATGGCTCACAGGCAGCTGGTTCAGGGGACAGGTGGCAAGCTGGGAATGGGCGACAGGGGATTGGATCACTTGATGATCACTTGTTCTTTCATTCCCTCTGGGGCACCTGGCATTGGCCACTGTCGGTAGACAGGATACTGGGCTGGATGGATCTTTGGTCTGACATGGTATGGCTGTTCCTATGTTCTTAAGCTAGGCCCCCATTATCGCTAGGCCAATGGCTTGAATCCAGGAAAGCTCAGGAGAGTAGAAATCCTTGTCAGCTGTCTTGGTGACCTATGTGAACTGAGCTTGTTAGTCTCGGCCTAGTGCTTAGGGCCTTTTCCAGCTCCCCTTGAAGTCAGTGGGCATCTTCAATTGACCTCAAGGGGGGTTGGATTTGGCCTTAAAGCCGGGATTGCCTAAAGAAAGGAGGTGCCCATCTCCCATTGGCTTTTAATGGCAGAGGAGGCCCATTACTCCCCCTCCCCCCCTTAGGCCCTTTTGAATAATCCCAGCCTGAGTGAACAAGCACAGCTGGCACTCACTGGCCTCGTGGCTGGCGATCTCAGCAGAGATGACACCAGCCTGGGCCATGGTCTGAGAGGTAATCTGCTCCAGGATGCAGCTACGTGGCATAGCGGTAGGTGGGGCCGTACAGGGTGGCCTCCGTCGTGACGGTACAGGCAGAATCTGTTTTTTAACGGGAGGGTGGGGGGAGGGAGAGAGGCCCCCAGGGCTGTCCTCGTGGCACCTTTCCCTGGCAATAACTCACTCTGAAAACTACAGACATAAATACAATGAATCAAAACCGCTTTTTCTAACCCCGCGGCCAATTCCCAGGAGCGAAAATAGCTGCAATGGCCCTTGATGGATAGACGTTAAACCACAAAAACCAGAATCTAAACATAAATAAATAAACGACTGACACTCTGTCAAAAGCAAGCGAAAGTGTAGTTGTCTCTGGCGCTTCAGAATGGCAGCAAGTAACTCCCCATGGCCAGGTAAGTCTGCTCTGTTGAGCAAAGCAGGTGTGCTCTTCTGGGCAATGCGTCCTGTGTTCAGTAGGATGTACTGTCCATCCCCTAGGCCAGGTATAGATTTATAGATTGTGCAGGCCAGAAGGGACCAGTACGACCATCTCATCTGACCTCCTGCATAACAAAGGCCAAAGAACCTCACTCAGTGATTCCTGCATCAAGCCCTTAACCTCTGTTTGCCCTAGAGCATCTATAATTTAAAAGATATCCTGTCCTGACTGAGATGTCAAGTGATGGAGAATCCACCCGCTCCACAGGCAATTTGTTTCAGTGGTTAATAACCCTCACTGTTAAAAATTGTGTCTTATTTCTAGTTTGAATTTGTCTCGTTTCACCTTCCGTGGATCTTATGTGTTTTTCTGCTCAAGAGCTATCTATCAGAAATCTCTTCCCAGATACTAAGAAGTAGCCTTTTTAAACAGTAGTCTGTGATGAGACTAACTCAGTAGAAACACATAAACATCCCACATGACTAGCAGTTTGCTAAAGCAGGGGTGGGCAAACTTTTTGGTCGGAGGGCCACATCTGGGTGGGGAAATTGCACGCAGGGTCATGAATGTAGGGCTGGGGCAGGAAGTTGGGGTGTGGGAGGGAGTGTGGGGTGTGGGAGGTGGTGGGGCGTGCGGGAAGGGGCTCAGGGAAAGGGGTTGGGGTGCAGGATGGGTGCCGGGTGCAGGATGGGGCTCAGGGCAGGGGGTTGGGGTGCAGGGTGTGGCAGGGGGCTCAGGGCAGGGGGTTGGGGTGCAGGAGGGGGCAGTGC